>NC_040032.1:7547732-7558245 GCF_000972845.2 Larimichthys crocea
TTACATTCAACACTGTTTGTCCTCAGCTGCAATCCTTAGGGATATTATGTGAAAAGATGTAAACATCTAATTCCCAACATTGAATCTTCATCTATTCAACTCTCTGTTTAGTTGTACAACATTCAGTCTTACGTGTATCATTTATGAGACACTAACATTAAAGTGCTCACACCTTTACCTGCGTTCATGTGAACCGGGTTTCAATAATACATTACGGAAGTAACCATAGCCATTCACAAATATAATTATCAGATCATGTGCAAATTAAATAACAGTGCACATCCTGGTGAAGTATATTAAAGAAGTTTGCTCAATTTACTCTTACACCTATATAGGCCTATTCATGCAAAGGATGGAAATGCACCAAAAATTACCCTCCAGTAACTTGGAGCTCAGTTTAAAGTTACATAAATGCATTCAATAAACTACATAGAACAAAAATTAAAATATTGTTACATTCATCACAACATATGCAAATTATTAATTTTTCCCTTTACAATTTGCCAATATGAAATGTAACACTTCCCCTTTAAAATATATTCACATCGCATGAAATGATAAACACAATGTAAAAATGTCAGAAATGTTGCAGATTCTTCTCTTCAGTTCACTTCTCATACCCTTAATGTCACCACATGCTTTCTTTTAGCACTCGGATAAACCAAGTGTCGAATAGCAGCAGAGCAAGCACCTGCACATTTCTCCCGTTTGGCGTGATCCAGGTTTGGAAAGCCGCAGGTGTCAGATTCAATAGCAGCCTCTCCAGCGTGAAAGGTAAGTGGTTAGGCCTGTTAGATACAGCATTACGCTCAACAAGTGTTTTTCCACGGATAATTGATCGGTCTTACCGACGCAAATTTGGTCCTGAGTCCGGACTCCAGTGGGGCGTGCTCAGACTCTTCTTCCTCCTTCCACAGGTAAACTCCGTGTTCTTCCTCCTGTTTCCTCTCCTCTTTAAATGCAGTTCCGCGCTTTTCCTAAGGGAGCGGGGGAAAACCCGCGCGCTTTTCACTTCGCCTCGGAGGACGGACAGGCTGAGCCGTGGCTTGTAGCCTCTGATGGCTGCTGAGACTGGTGAGTTTAATTGCAATGGGCAAATTAACCACTTTAGCGATTTGCATGTTACCAAATGAAGATAATTTAAGAAAATAAACAGCTCTCTCCTTTTGCTGCAATATCTCCATCCACAGTTTATAGTTAGTCATGATTTGCTGCCCGCTGAGCATCTGTGTCTCTCATCTCTATCACACGTGTTCCACTGCTGATTTAATCATTCTATCATTATTGTCACTTCATTGGAAGTTGATAGTAATGTAATGCATTGTCATTTTATCAGTTCATTCTCATTGTAAAAATATGTTTGTGTGATTTGTTCTGTAAACTGACATCTATTGCACGTCTGTCCGTCTGGGAGAGGGGATCCCTCTCTGTGCTCTTCCTGAGGTTTCTTCCACCTTTTTTCCCTGTTAAAGGTTTTTTGTGGGCAAACCAAGTTTTTCCTCACTCCAACAACCGCGGGTTAAGGACAGAGGGTGTTGGTTCACTCCCTGTACCAGATTGTAAAAGCCTCAGAGGAAATGGACTTTGTGACTTTGGGCTCTACAAATAAAATTGATTTAATTTGATTGAACATCTGCAACGTCATGCTGCCCCACATTAAAGGACCTGAGCTTTCCACAGTTTACACTTGTTGTTGCCCTCTGTGGCAGTTGCTGAAACACACCCTGAATCCACTTGGTGGTTTGCTGTCTCCTTTTTGAAACAATGAAGTTGAAGTGCTTATAATAAAACATATTAAGATACGCTTTGTCTGACAGCTATCTCGCTCCGAGCTGACATTAATATCAAACTTTTCATCCAGTTACTCTGTGAGAATCTGACTCCTCAGTTAATATTCATATAAACTGGATCTATAGTCACAGATTGAGTTGTGACTTGGTCAATCCTCTCTCCAGCCTGTAATAAACCCCATTCTTAGGAACCCAGGATCCACTGAGAGTTTCTGGAGAGACACTGAACTCTGGAGAGAGAAGAGGCTGTCACACCGTTTACCTTTGCACCACCGGGGACGCCAAAATTCATCATGAAGATAAGTCACTGTCATCATGGGCCCAACAAACAACAAGTTACACGTTAATGATTGATTGGGTTAGATTTATTAGGTTTTCTGACATTCATTCATGTCCATCAATACTACAATACTAACACTAGTGTGTGTCAGTGAGTACAGAGGTATGACCTGGCCTTATATCCACATTGTATCTGCTCAGGATGAACTACATCTGCTGGCCTAACTGACTGACAGACAACTTCCTGTGAATGTCATGACCCGCTCAGTAATCCGACCACATCACTGTCTGTCACAAGAGGTGTTTATCAAATCAAATCAATCAATCAAGTTTATTTTATATAGCCCTTTACAATAGCCAGACGGTACCCAAAGTGCTTTACAACCAAAGCCATAAAAAAACAATACATAAACAGGTAGATAGTTCTAAATTAACTACAATTAAATTAAAATCCAATTTAAATTAAAGTGCTGTAGCGTGTTAAATACCTTTAACTGTGCTGACTGTTGCTATGTTGGGATCTACAAACAGGACTGAAATTTATCGAGGATTGAACTGATCTCCAAGAATGTTTGTACAGAAACGGCCCTAAGTGGGAGTCGGTCTAAAATTGGAGAGCACAGAGTTGGGTCAAGATTGGGTTGTTGTCGGAGGGCCTGAACCCCAGCATGTTGAAGGTAGCTTGCAAACAGACCCTGCAGCTAAGGACAACGGTGTTATTAAAAACACGCAGCACTCGGCCCTACAGGACCTACAAAACCTCCTTCCAAAACTTAATTTAAGTTGTTTTAAAAACAATCTAAAATATTTCAAAATGGGTCAAACACAATACACTATTTTAACATGCTTAGAAACTTTAAGACCAATATTTGCATCAATGTCGAAGAATAATAAATAACAAAGACTCAGGGGAACAATTATTGAAATGTATAGAGTTAGAAATAGTATCCATAATAATGTATTAAAATGAAATTAGTTCCCGTGGTTTGTTAGTTTCTGAAAATGTAAATCTCAGTCTATCTTTCTCGATTTTTTGTGCATGCCTTTTTATTTTATGTGTAAACAACACCGGTCACTGCAATGTCTGATTTGTCCTGTAATCATTCCACATGCCCACCATGAGGAAACTCGTGAGTGTGTTTTCGTTCAGCGTCTCTGGAGTGATTCAGTTTCTCAGAGAGCTCAATGTTGTTGTCAGCAGCTGTAAGATGAGAAACAAACTGTTAAACTGTGTAAAGTTCACTCATCCTGCACTGAACTTTTAGAAACATTAAATTCAGAAACAGTCTTTAAAAAGTTCATCTGCACAATAATGTGAAACACTTTTTAATCTGCAGCATAAAGTGTGAGTCAGATCAGTTGAAATCAAATGAAAGTTTGACTTACAAGATGGAGGAGGTGAGGCTGAAATCAAAAGAGAAATCATTTCAGTTCCAGTTGTCAGTAAATATGATCCTCTCTTCTACTCACTCAAACTTCTGTTCCTTCTGTTTAGTCCTTACTTTCTTTCTTTTCTCATCACTTCTCTCCCACATCAACATAGTCCAGAAAGGGAGCACACATTACACCCATGTTAAAGTCTCTGCATTGACTACCTGTGCACTTTGGAATCGATTTTAAGATTCTTTTACTGGTTTATAAATCTCTTAATGGTCTTAGTCCAACCTATTTATCTGATTTACTTTTACCCTACGAACCCTCGAGAACCCTCATGTTTTCTGGAGTGGGTTTTATTTTTTTAAGATCTATTTTTTGGTCTTTTCAAGCTTTTTGGATAGATGCAGCCGAAGAGTGACCGGAATGTTCGGAGAGAGAGAGAGATGGGGGAATGACATGCAGCAAAGCCTCCGTACATGGCGGACGCTCTAAACTGAGCTAACCGACGCCCCATGCATATAACGGTCTTTGTCAACAAACGAGCAGCTGAGTTTTGTAATAACTGTAGCAGAGCTAAATTCTTGTTAGGGAGACCAGAAAGTCGAACATTACAACAGTCGATTCTGCAAGTATTCAAAGCATGCATGAATGTCTCTGTGTTGGCTTTAGAGAGAAACGGTCACACTCAATGTTCTTATAATAAAGTTGGGTTAGGGTTAGTTGTTTTAGTTATATTTCTTTTTATATGGGGTTCAAAGCTAAGATCAGATTCAATGATAACTCCCAGGTTTTTCACTTGTTGACAAGGTTTTACATTCAGTATTCGTAGTTTCTCTCTGTGCTTCAGTACCAATAATTAAAACTTTGATTTGTCTTGGTTGAGCTGTTAAACTTCTCTGCCATTCATAATTGTATTTTTAAAATGCAGTTTAAAAGGGCATCTACACGGCAATGTAAAGCTGTGTGTCATCAGCGTAGCTATGGAAATGAATGCCGTGTCTCCTGATGACATCCCCAAGCATCAGCCTGTAAAGGTTAAAAGGTCCTAAAATTGAGCCTTGAGGTACACCACAATTAATTTAATGGCTATTTGATGAACAGTCATCCAAAGTACTTTTATATTCCTCATATACAAGCAAAGATTCTGTTTTGATTTGTAGGCTGAAACTGGCGTAAATTCAATCTAATAGTGTCTATTTTGTTTCTGAAGTGAACTACAAATTCCTTACATTTGATAGTCGTAGACAAAGTACTTCTTTGTTGCAGTTTTTCTTTAGTTTTTTTTTTTTTTTCTCCATGGAGGTATTGGATTGGAAGTAATCTTTCGAGTCTTAGGAGTCACTCTGTCAATGGTTAACCATTACTGTTAAAATCACCTACAATAAAAATCGCAAGAGGGCAAAGTTTCTGCAGTAGTGTCACATAAAACATCAATAAAATTTGCAGCCACTGAAAGAGATAGTGACTTTATATCAAGTTCTAACAAGTGTGGGATCTTTTGTGAGTAGGTTGATTAACATGTTAAATAAAGTTCATACAATTCAGCAAGTTCACAAAGTCCAAAGTAAAATAGTCCGATTAATTGTCCACATGTGGGTTAAAATCCCTTCAAACCAGAATTCTGTCATATTTGGTGTGAATAACAGAGTAGTTCTGAAAAATCTGACATAATTATCTATGATATTATCATGACTGACAGGCTCTGAGCCTGACACAGTTACTGCTGTTACTTCTAATTGTTGAGTTCACGGAACTAATGCTTGTTTCAATTTTTCTACCTGGATAAAAACATCAACTCAAGAACTAAATTCAAAGTAGGCCTACTTTCCATTTTTCTCTCTCACCTTTCTTCTTCTTGCAAATGATGAATCCAGTGATGACAGCGATGAGGACGACAGCAAGAACAAGCACTGCAGCAGTGATGGGGACGGTCATGTGACTCGGCTCCTCTGTTAAATAAAAAAATCAAACTGGTCCAGATGAAGCAGGTTAGAACAGAAGTACATCCATCTAAGGATTTATTCATACGTAATATTTCTATGACTTTTTTCACAACTGGATTCAAACAAACAACATGCAGTCCCATTCAGCACCCTCTAATCCCAGTCTTACCCCAGTTGGTCCTGATCTCTGCTTTGTCCAGTCTGGTGACGATGTTGTCCTTTACACCAGAGAGATTAAACACACAGTCGTACCTCCTCCAGTCTTCAGGTGTGACTGATGAAAGGTTCAGGTCGACGCTCATCTGGAAGGTTCCATCATGGTTGGGGAGGATCTCTCCGTGGTCCACGTCCTCATGAAACTCCTCTCCATCTTTCCTCCAGAACATCATGGCTCTGTCAGGGTAGAAACCTGTAGCATGGCAGGTGACTGGAGAGGAGGGAGTCTTCTGGAGGAGAGACACTGAGGGAAGCTCTGCAGACAGAGAAAGATCACAGTGTCAATGTTCAGCATCCAGAAATGTCAGTCTGTACTGATTGTTTAGGACTAACTCAAATCTGACCACTACAAAACAAAGAGCCAAAAACAAGTTCATATCAGACTGACTGGAGTGATGATACAATGACACTTCAGGTCATGTGATCCTACCTGTTCTCTGCAGAGAGCTGTTGCCATAGACCAAATACATCTTCAGCCACTCAGGATAAATCTGTGTGAGGTAATTAACATTGTGTTCTATTCTAGCTTTGTCAGCATCCCATTTCTGTTTGGTGATGACAGCCTGTGGTTTAGGACCGATCCATGTCAATGTCTTCAGGTCCAATGATAGGAAGTCTTCTCCATCATAACCGTATTGATTAAAACCATGAACCTCTCCAGTCTCATCATCCCACTCACAACCACCCACCCTCTGTAAAATGTGGACACCTGAGAGAGAGACAGAGACAGAAACACTCTGTAAATAAGTTTGATGTACAGATGAACTTTCCAGTGAAAGACAGTAGCTAATGTTCTATGAATTGACAGATGACTTCCAACGTCAGTATTCAAAGTGAGAATGTCTTCTTGCATCCTATTCACATCAGTCTCTTAATCAAAGTCACACCTGTGTGACACCTGCAGTCTCAGCTCTAAATATCTTGCAGATGTCTGTAAAGTGCACATGTGAGCACATGAGTACATGTTCAGAATAGAAGCTAAATCTGTTTGACCAACAACAATAAAAGGAAGTGAAACATTTTAGCAGGAAAAAGTCAAACACAACATGAAGAAATACTTTACCTCCACTTTGGTTGAAGCGCTGCTTCAAATGAGAAATCGTGGCTTTGAAGAAGTTTGGCCCTCTCTGAAAACACTGTATATTGTAGTACTCCAACTGCTGAGGATCCTCTTCTGATATTTTTTTTGTCCAGTCATATTTTAGTTCTAGTTTCTTTGTGTTGCTGTCACAGTAACCTAACAGAATGTCATTAAAGACTGCAGTTCCCACAAACTCTGGGAAGTTTGTGACTCCAGATGATGCAGTTGTGAAAAACTTCAGGGAGTGTTTCACTGCAGGACAAACAAGGTTTATATATTCAGTATAAATACACATCATCATGTATTTCAGTGAGATTCAGTTCAAAGGTCAAAGTGAAACTAAACTAGAGTTTGTTGTTAAGCCATGCACAAGGAAAATACAAAGATCTAAAAGTAAAGATTTCAAATGTGATCTTACCTGATGATGAAACTTGACAGAAGAGAAGCAACAAAAATAATTTTTTCATCTTGTTTTGACGAAGACGTGTCGTGAAAAGACCGAGCTGCTTCCTCTGTTCTGTTTACTGATCAGTGATCATGAAGGGAGGAGTGTCTGTTCTGAACAGAGATGGATGATTGTCAAACCTGTTTCTCACCTTTAAATAGTTCTGTTACAGTCATTTGTCAGTGTGCCAAATGAAGAATACTTGATATTAATCACTGATACTTCCGAGTTCCACTTGTTTCACTTCAGTTGTCTGTCATGCAAAATATACAAAAGAGAAAGATACAAAAATAAAAGGAAATATGAATATAACTGTCTGTCTAAATCATCTTGTGTTGATGAAGACGTGTCGTGAAAAGACCGAGCTGCTTCCTCTGTTCTGTTTACTGACCAGTGATCATGAAGGGAGACATGTCTGTTCATGATACTGTAGTTTGTGTTCAACGCGCATGTGATGATAAGAGAGCAGGAGGAGCCAATGGAGGCCCTCTAAACAGGCTCAAGAGCAGTAACAGAGGTCTGTATTCATAAAGTTATTGTAACGTTATTATATTCAGACCAACACCAATACAACACAGAGAGGTTTTTACGAGGCAGCTCTGCTTTACATGAACAATGTTACTGTGACGTTTTAGATTACACAGTAATTATACAGTTTTATACAGGTTTATTTTGATGCTGAACTGACAGTCAGACTGTTGACATGTGACGTCATTCATCACGTGTTTCTAGAGTGACGTGTTTTTATGGACACGTAAGGAATAATAATAATAATAATAATAATAATATTATTATTATTTCTTAAATACAGTCAGGCAGGGGTGGACTGGGACAAAAACTCAGCCCTGGCATTTTCAGTCCAGACCAGCCCACTACATTATCAGCAGACCCTACATACAGTAGAAGTCCACAAATCTCAGGGCATCTCCTGCATACTACAAAGGAGACTCATATTCCTTGATAGCAGTTAACAAATAAAGCACGTAACTATGAACTCAAGGACTAAAACTGACAGCTATAGCAATCAATCAATCTGTCTTTATTCATTATAAATCGCAACAGAAGTTATGTCATGACGAGACTAAACAGGAAGAACCTTCATGCTACCCTTTTAGTCTGTGACTGTGAAAATCTTTTGGTATAAGCCGAGCATTACTTAAAACCTGTCTCTCTCTCATCATAGAAGAACTTCTAGCAGGTCAGGAAAACCTGTTTGACAGGAGATGATGGTAGCAGAGAATATAAAGAGACATTTATGAATTACCCATTGTCATTTTATCACACATATAGTATGTTTATTACATTTGTAGGAGCCGTATATTGTTTTGTTATATCAGTATTCTGGATTTTAATTTATTTGGTCTGGTTGCCACAGTGATGTGTGTGGTTTGGGTCACATGGGTGCCAGCAGATGACACAGGTAATATTAGGGGCTGAATCGCCTGCACTAGGGAAGGAGAGAGGCAGGTTTAGGTAGCCGTAATTTTTTGTTGAGTGCTTTTTGTTTAGTTTGAATGCGCTGTGATAAATGCCAACAACAGCGAACATTAAATCTCATTATCTCCATCTCATTAAATATGCTGAAACTTACCTGGGCACCTCATGCTTCTCTGAGCATCAGCGCGTCGTACGAAATATACAGGACCTAACCTCAGCCTCTCTAGCGACATTTGGAAGGATTTGGAAAGCCGCAACAACATTATTAAGTCATCACCACAACTCAAGTATGAATTCATAGAACATTATAAGACACGTGACATACCCAACAAATCAGAGACGTCTCAGTAGCAGAAAGGTGGTGAAGTGGAGGCAGTAAGAGAGCAAGTCCTCGGACATGGACAGACGGGGAACAACTCCTCAGGCTCTCACATGTCGAGTGGTCGACCTGAGAGGGACATGGATACATTATTAATTCTGAAAAATAAAGAAAATGTTTTTCCTCTGTCCTGCATCTAGAGTTGAAAACTTGGATGGAGAAGAATTGATAATTTAGTGTAAACGAGTACACCATTAAGGATCAACACATAAGCACAACACAACTTCTAAAAGCATCAATAAAATGAATGAATTAGTCCATCCATAATGAGTGACGTGTTTGATTCTGCTTCTTTATTCACAGCTCATTGGTCTGTTGCCATGGAAACAAGAGACTGCTGACGTCACATTCGATGTGAAAACGGTTTCTTCTTTGTTTCGGACTCGTCTTACTGACCGTGAATGCCTCCAGCAGCTCTCTCCCGCCGCGTGGTGACCCCAAACAGGTCTGTCAGGTTTGAACATTTAGCAGCTTCCACTTCCAGAGACTTTAGCTGTTTTTTAACCCGCAGCTTTTCCGCGCGTTTCTTGCGGTTATCCATTTTAAACTCGTCCCGCCATTCCCGCCCATGCCACGAGGCCCCGCCCACCCTGGTTTGTGTTGTGATTGACAGCTCTGTCAGCCCATGATTGATTGACAGTGACAAACATGGACCAATAATATGTGTCGATGCTGGCGACACGCTGCCAGCCCTCTGTAGCTAATTGGCCAGCACAATTGGAGGGAACTGAGAGAAAACAAAACAAAACAAAACAAAACAAAACATACTGGACCGGCCCGTCCCACATTGGTTCAATGCCCGATATGCCAGATGACCAGTCCACCCCTGCAGTTAGGGTTAGAAGATTGCACTTCAACAACAGACTGGTTAAATCTAGAGTAGAATCTAAAATTCTTCTCCTTACTTACAAAGCTCTTTATGGTCAGACACCATCATATCTAAAAGAGCTCATAGTACCTTACTACCCCTCTAGAACACTGCGCTCTCAGGACGCTGGGTTCCTTGTGGTTCCTATAGTCTCCAAAAGTAGATTGGGAGCCAGAGCTTTCAGCTATCAGGCTCCTCTTCTGTGGAACAAACTACCATTCTGGGTTCAGGAGGCAGACACGGTCAACACCTTTAAGAGTAGACTGAAGACTTTCCTTTTTGATAGAGCTTATAGTTAGGGCTGGCTTAGGTCATCCCTTAGTTATGCTGCCATAGGATTAGACTCTCTCTCTCTCTCTCTCTCTGTGTCTCTTTTAGGGTTATGCCTAGTCAGACACAGTATTGGTTGAAGATGCAGTCACATCTCCCTTACTGAAAACTCTCTCTCAGGTTCCATTGCTGCTGTAATCATTTTATCAGTCATTGTAATTCATTGTCATTTTATCAGTCATTGTAATTCATTGTCATTTCATCAGTCATTGTAATTGTACAATATGTTTGTGTTGATTTGTTCTGTACATGTGACATCTCTTGCACGTCTGTCCGTCCTGGGAGAGGGATCGCTGGAGAGTTTTTCCTCACTCGAACCGAGGGTCTAAGGACAGAGGGTGTCACTCCCTGTACAGATTGTAAAGCCT
>NC_040032.1:7558255-7570092 GCF_000972845.2 Larimichthys crocea
TCATACGGTATTGGTTGAAGATGCAGTCACATCTCCCTTACCGAAATCTCTCAGGATCCATTGCTACTGTAATCATTTTATCAGTCATTGTAATTCATTGTCATTTTATCAGTCATTGTAATTCATTGTCATTTTATCAGTCATTGTAATTGTACAATATGTTTGTGTTGATTTGTTCTGTACACGTGACATCCATTGCACGTCTGTCCGTCCTGGGAGAGGGATCCCTCCTCTGTGGCTCTTCCTGAGGTTTCTTCCACCTTTTTTCCCTGTTAAAGGTTTTTTGTGGGCAAGTTTTTCCTCACTCGAACCGAGGGTCTAAGGACAGAGGGTGTCACTCCCTGTACAGATTGTAAAGCCTCAGAGGAAAATGGACTTTGTGACTTTGGGCTCTACAAATAAAATCTGATTTGATTTGATTTGACTGATTGAACATCTGCAAAGTCCTGCTGCCCGCAACAAAGGACCAGAGCTTCACACTTTACACTTGTTGTTGCCGTCTTGTGGCAAGTTGCTGAAACACACCCTGAAGTCCACTTGGTGGTTTCGCTGTCTCCTTTTTGAACAATGAAGTGAAGTGCTTATAATAAAACATATTAAGATAAGCTTGTCTGACAGCTATCTCTACTCAGAGCTGACATTAATATCAAACTTTTCATCCAGTTACTCTGTGAGAATACTGACTGCTCAGTTAATATTCATATAACTGGATCTATAGTCACAGGTGAGTGTGTGGACTTAGAAAAAGAGCCAAATGTTTGAGAGTTGTGGATTTTATTGTGCAGTGAAACATCAGCACAAAAAGAAAGAACAATACATTTGATGTGGATTCATTTATGTTCATTAATACACAGTAACATGTGACAAAAGTTGGATGAGCATTCCTATGAAATCATGTGAATTCATGTTCAATATTCAAGCTGCCTTTAAATCCTTCATTCACCAAACAAACAGCATCTGCAGTATGAGCCAGCCTTATATTTACATGGTATCTGCTCAGGATGAACTACACTGACTGACCCCACTGACTTTATAAGTGACTTCATGTGAACGTCATGACCCGCTCAGTAATCCAACCACCATCACTGTCTGTCTGGTTCCACTAGTCTTATCAGTAGACACTAGTTAGTGTGTGGTATGAGAAACTTTTCATTAATTATGTCCCCTGATCTGTCTTACCAAACAAAAGAACATAGTTTCACTCATCCATCACAAGAGCTGATTTAAAGTTTACTGTGTTTATATGTTTACAGTGTGTTTGTCGTTCAGGTCTCTGGATTCAGATTCTCACAGAGCTCAGAGCTGTCAGCAGCTGTAAGATGAGAAACAAACTGTTAAACTGTGTAAAGTTCACTCATCCTGCACTGAACTTTTAGAAACATTAAATACAGGAAACAGTCTTTAAAAAGTTCATCTGCACAATAATGTGAAACACTTTTTAATCTGCAGCATAAAGTGTGAGTCAGATCAGTTGAAATCAAATAAAAGATTGACTTACAAGATGGAGGACGTGAGGCTGAAATCAAAAGAGAAATCATTTCAGTTCCAGTTGTCAGTTTCTTTTCAAATCAAATCAAATCAAATCAATTTTATTTGTATAGCCCAAAGTCACAAAGTACATTTGCCTCAGAGGGCTTTACAATCTGTACAATCTGTTTTCTCATCACTTCTCTCCCACATCATCATGGTATAGTCATATTATCATGACTGACACAGTTACTGTTGTTACTTCTAATTGTTGAGTTCAGGAAAGTCAAATAATGATCCTTCTTAATCTTTTAATTTTTCTTTTCTCACTGTATGAGCCATTTCAACATGTTCAAAGATGTTTGGCCAGCAGGTGGCATCAGAGTGCTTTTGTATCAATTTGACTGTTGTCTACAGCATACAGGTAGGGCAGGTATGGCAAGGCATAGGTGTGTTTGTTTGTGTATGAGAAACTAGTTTCTAGAGATAAAGTGTTGCATCGATAATGGATCCTTGCCATTTGTTGGAGTTTCACAAAATAAACAAGACAAGTTGGACTCTCACGTGTCTTTTGTATCTAGAACCTACAATCACTCTTCACCCCTCTGTGCAGCCAACAGCTGCTTAAAGTTTTAGGCTTGCCAGTTCAACTGTGGTAAATGCCAGTCGAGCTCCATGGTGCCGGGCAGTTAGCACAGGGTCCACTACAGGACGTCGGGTCGGGCCCTCAGGCCACCCTCATGAAGTCTGTTTCTGATTGTTTGGTCATGAAGTCTGTTTCTGATTGTTTGGTCAGAGACATTCACACCAGTGCCCCCTGTCCAGCTCTTCTAGAGTAACTGCCTGTCTACTGGAATCTCCTCCATGCTCCTGAGACTGTGCTGGGAGACACAGGAAACCTTCTGGCAAAGACACGTATTGATGTCCCACCCTGGAGGAGTTGGACTACCTGTGCAACCTCTGTAGGGTCCAGGTACTGCACCATGCTACCTGCAGTGATACTGACTCTAGCCAAATGCAAAACTAATGAGAAACTGGTGAGGAGGAAAAAAATGTCAGCAGCCTCCACCTGTAAAAACATTCCTGTTTTCAGGGTCGTCTCATAGTAGAAGAAGATTCAGTTGAGAGACGAGGGACGGTCCATAATGACCTTTGTCTTGTTGTTTTCTTCCCATCACTGGCACTTGACCTCACGAGCCTCCTGTGTGCTGTAATGTCTTGCCATCTCCAAAATGAATATTCCCACACTTCTGCCACAACCATGTGCATCAGCACATATGTCCCCGGGATCCCTTCATAATAAAGTTATTTTTCAATAGACATATTTTTTTGTTTTAGTGTGAAAAAAGGGTGGGTGGTGGCAGTGGGACTCATTGGGTGCTAAGCACCCCAAAAGCTCTGACCCTAGAATCGCCCCTGGACTTAGCAGTTACACTCACCTTTCTTCTTCTTGTAAATGATGAATCCAGTGACAGCGATGAGGACGACAGCAAGAACAAGCACTGCAGCAGTGATGGGGACGGTCATGTGACTCGGCTTCTCTGTTAAATAAAAAATCAAACTGGTCCAGATAAAGCAGGTTAGAACAGAAGTACATCCATCTAAGGATTTATTCATACGTAATATTTCTATGACTTTTTTCACAGCTGAATTCAAACAAACAACATGCAGTCCCATTCAGCACCCTCTAATCCCAGTCTTACCCCAGTTGGTCCTGATCTCTGCTTTGTCCAGTCTGGTGACGATGTCGTCCTCTACACCAGAGAGATGAAACACACAGTCGTACCTCCTCCAGTCTTCAGGTGTGACTGATGAAAGGTTCAGGTCGACGCTCATCTGGAAGGTTCCATCATGGTTGGGGAGGATCTCTCCGTGCTCCACGTCCTCATGAAACTCCTCTCCATCTTTCCTCCAGAACATCATGGCTCTGTCAGGGTAGAAACCTGTAGCATGGCAGGTGACTGGAGAGGAGGGAGTCTTCTGGAGGAGAGACACTGAGGGAAGCTCTGCAGACAGCGAAAGATCACAGTGTCAATTGTTCAGCATCCAGAAATGTCAGTCTGTACTGATTGTTAGGACTAACTCAAATCTGACCACTACAAAACAAAGAGCCAAAACAAGTTCATATCAGACTGACTGGAGTGATGAACAATGACACTTCAGGTCATGTGACCACCTGTTTCAGCAGAGAGCTGCTGCCATAGACCAAATATTTCTTCAGCAACTTAGGACAAACACGTGTGAGGTAAATCACGTTGAAACTTGTTCCGGCTTTGTCAGCATCCCATCTCTGTTTGATGATGGAAACCTGTGGTTTAGGAGTTATCCATGTTGATGTCTTCAGGTCAAATGATATGAAGTCTTCTCCATCATAACCTACTGATAAAACCATGAACCTTTCCAGTCTCATCATCCCACTCCACAACCAGTCACCCTCTGTTAAATGTGGACACCTGAGAGAGAGACAGAGACAGAAAACACTCTGTAAATAAGTTTGATGTACAGATGAACTTTCCAGTGAAAGACAGTAGCTAATGTTCTATGAATTGACAGATGACTTCCAATGTCAGTATTCAAAGTGAGAATGTCTTCTTGCATCCTATTCACATCAGTCTCTTAATCAAAGTCACACCTGTGTGACACCTGCAGTCTCAGCTCTAAATATCTTGCAGATGTCTGTAAAATGCACATGTGAGCACATGAGTACATGTTCAGAATAGAAGCTAAATCTGTTTGACCAACAACAATAAAAGGAAGTGAAACATTTTAGCAGGAAAAAGGCAACACAAACATGAAGAAATACTTTACCTCCACTTTGGTTGAAGAGCTGCTTCAAAGTATTTATCAAGTATTTGAAGACGTTTGGCTCACTCTGAAAACACTCTAAAGTGTAGTACTCCAACTGATGAGGATTGTCTTCAAAAAATGTTTTCACCCAGTCCTGTTTTAGTTCTATCTTCTTTCTGTTGCTGTCACAATAACATACCAAAATGTCATCAATCATTAGAGTTGCCATAAACTCTGGGAAGTTTGTGACTCCAGAAGATCCAGTCATGGAAAACTTCAGGGAGCGTTTCACTGCAGGACAAACAAGGTTTATATATTCAGTATAAATCACCTCATCATCACATTAGTCTAATTCCAGTCAACTATTTCAAATGTGATCTTACCCGATGATGAAACTTGACAGAAGAGAAGCAACAAAAATAATTTTTTCATCTTGTTTTGATGAAGACGTGTCGTGGAAAGACCGAGCTGCTTCCTCTGTTCTGTTTACTGATCAGTGATCATGAAGGGAGGTGTGTCTGTTCTGAACAGAGATGGATGATTGTCAAACCTGTTTCTCACCTTTAAAGAGTCATTATAGAGTGTGATGGCAGTGGACAGGAGTGACTTCCTGTAGCAGGAGCCTCCGACTGAACACTCTGCTGCTTCATCACCAGGAGAGGAAACGCAGTGTCCAGGACTCTGCTGACTGTGTGAGCCTCTTACCACATGTCTCCCAGCAGTACTTCATGAAGGGGTCGTACACATTCACAGCAGTACTGGGGAAATGACGATGTTGGGCATGTCACCCCTGCGCTGTGTTTGGAGGGATCGGGTATACTGAAAAATGTCTTTCCACCACAGTAGCTCTTTTACTTTATTCTACTTCCTGTTCTTTTAATTTGCATGTCGTCTCAAAGTAAAAAATAAAACATAAACCTGCTTGACTGCTTTATTTTTAATTCACATCACTTCCTCGTGGTCCAACACCAATGATTAGAAGAATTGGCAAAAATCAACATCAACACATCTAACACTGACACTGATTCATATAAACTGGATCTATACAGGTGAGTGTGTGGACTTGGAAAAGAGCCAAATGTTTGAGAGTTGTGGATTTTATTGTGCAGTGAAACATCAGAACCAAAGGACAGAACAATACATTTGATGTGGAATTCATTTATGTTCATTAATACACAGTAACATGTGACAAAAGTTGGATGAGCATTCCTACGAAATCATGTCAATTCATGTTCAATATTCAAGCTGCCTTTAAATCCTTCATTCACCAAACAAACAGCATCTGCAGTATGAGCCAGCCTTATATTTACATGGTATCTGCTCAGGATGAACTACACTGACTGACCCCACTGACTTTATAAGTGACTTCATGTGAACGTCATGACCCGCTCAGTAATCCAACCACCATCACTGTCTGTCTGGGTTCACTAGTCTTATCAGTAGACACTAGTTAGTGTGTGGTATGAGGAACTTTTCATTATTACGTTCCCTGATCTGTCTTACCAAACAAAAGAACATAGTTTCACTCATCCATCACAAGAGCTGATTTAAAGACCTGTATGCAGAGTTTACATGTTTACAGTATTTGTGTAGTTATTTAAAAAGCAGATATATTATTTAAAAAAGATGAATGTTCATTTATTTAACATACTTTGAAACATGGATAGGAAATAAAGTTTTACATCAAATAAAAATAAATTCTAAAGTAAAATCAATAGTCGTGAAAATATGAACAGACACATTTAAAAAAGAGATATGCACATTGATCATAACTACTTCACTTTTGCTGCAAAACACCATCTCTATGTTTTGTTTTTTTACTTCTGCAAAGCTACATAACGTGACACTTGAGGAAACTCCCCAGATAGCATGGCAACATTGATTCAATGTTGATTCAGTGTCGGTCTGCTTCTGGGGATTGGTTTAATTAATGTTATTTCAATATTAGCTCAATGATAAAACAATTTTAAGTTGAACTAACAATGATTTCATGTCTGTCTTGATCTATTTTTCATCATTAAATAACTTTTATTATTTAAGGGTGCAAACCTGATGAAAAATCAATGTTATATTTTTGCGCAAAGTTGATTCAATGACAGTTTTGTTGATGCATCAACATTTTTCCAATTTTGGTTCGGCCTCCTCGGACATGTCACTGGAGCCAGTTTCAGAGAGCTCCAAGCTGTTGTCAGCAGCTGTAAGATCAGAAACGAACTGTTAAACTGTGTAAAGTTCATCTGCACAATAACGTGAAACACTTTTTAATCTGCAGCATAAAGTGTGAGTCAGATCAGTTGAAATCAAATAAAAGTTTGACTTACAAGATGGAGGACGTGAGGCTGAAATCAAAAGAGAAATCATTTCAGTTCCAGTTGTCAGTAAATATGATCCTCTCTTCTACTCACTCAAACTTCTGTTCCTTCTGTTTAGTCCTTACTTTCTTTCTTTTCTCATCACTTCTCTCCCACATCATCATGGTATAGTCATATTATCATGACTGACACAGTTACTGTTGTTACTTCCAATGTTTACATTTACATTTAGTCATTTAGCTAACGCTTTTATCCAAAGTGACTTACAGAAAAGGGAACAATCAAGGGACAGTGTGACTTGAAGAATCTCGTTTAGTTTGGGAAGATAATCTTAAAACATACAGGAAAGCTCTCCGTAATGCCAGAGCAGCCTATTACTCTTCATTAATAGAGGAGAATAAGAACAACCCCAGGTTTCTCTTCTGCACTGTAGCCAGGCTAACAGAGAGCCACAGAGCGCTCTATTGTCTTGGCTTCCTTGCACTGGCTACCTATTAAATCTAGAATAGAATTTAAATTCTTCTCCTTACTTACAAAGCTCTTCATGGTCAGGCACCATCATATCTAAAAGAGCTCATAATACCTTACTACCCCTCTAGAACACTGCGCTCTCAGGACGCTGGGTTCCTTGTGGTTCCTATAGTCTCCAAAAGTAGATTGGCAGCCAGAGCTTTCAGCTATCAGGCTCCTCTTCTGTGGAACAAACTACCATTCTGGGTTCAGGAGGCAGACACGGTCAACACCTTTAAGAGTAGACTGAAGACTTTCCTTTTTGATAGAGCTAGGTTAGGGCTGGCTCAGGTCATCCCTTAGTTATGCTGCCATAGGATTAGACTGCCGGGTGACTCTCCCTCTCTTCTCTCTCTCTCTCTTTTAGGGTTATGTCTAGTCAGGCACGGTATTGGTTGAAGATGCAGACACATCTCCCTTTACTGAAAACTCTCTCTCTCTCTCTCTCTCTCTCTCTCTCTCTCTCTCTCTCTCACTCAAGAGGTAGCCAGTGGAGCTTGATGAGCAACGGGGTAACGTGACCTATTGGGATGGTTGTAGACCAGAAACGCCGCCACGTTCTGGATCATCTTAAGAGGTTTTACTGTACAGGCTGGCAGGCCCGTCAGGAGGGCATTATAGTAATCTAGTGCGAAGATAACCACGGCTTGTGGCAGGAGTTGGGTAGCATGTTGAGTTAAATAAGGCCTGACTTGTCTGATGTTGTAAAGTGCAAGTGCAAGTTTCTCGCCACCACACACATGGAGTCAATTTTGATGTTGATGTCGTGGTGTATTGTAGGTTTAGATGGAAGGAGCAGCAGTTCAGTTTTTGAGAGGTTCAGCTGGAGGTGATGTGCCTTCATCCATGTGGAGATATCTGAGAGGCAAACTGAGACCCGTACAAACACTGAGGGGTCTACAGGAGGAAATGACAGATAGAGCTGAGTGTCATCTGCATAGCAGTGATAGCAAAAGCCATGTGAGTGGATAATCGAACCCAGGGATAGATGTAGATAGCAAACAGAAGGGGCCCCAGCAGCAAGCCCTGGAGCACCCCTGCGGTGAGGTGATGAGAAGCCAGGATACACTGAATGAGCACAATGTCAGGTAGGATTCAAACCAGGAAAGAACCGAACCAGAGATGCCCATGTTAGAGAGAGTAGAGAGGCGGACACAATGGTTAACTGTGTCAACGGCAGCTGATAAGTCAGCACAATGAGGACAGAGGACTGTGCTGCTGCTCTGGCTTCTTTCAAGTCTTCTGTCACAGACTACAGAGCAGTTTTAGTCGAGTGGTCACTCTTGAAACCAGATTAATTTAGATCAAGAAGATTGTTCTGTGAGTGGAATTCTGAGAGTTGCTTAGCAACCTGTTCAACAGCAGCCCACTTCAATAGTTTTGGATGAAAATGGAAGAAGTTGGAACAGGACGATAGTTCTCAAACTCAGCAGGGTTGAGAGAGGGTTTCTTGAGTAGAGGTGTCACTCGAGCCACTTTGAATGTGGTGGGTAAAGTGCCGGAGGTCAGTGACGCATTTATCATATGTGTGATAGGCGTCTCGATGGGTTCAATTGTTGAGTTCAGGGAACTGATGCTTGATTAAATTTTTCTACCTGGATAAAAACATCAACTCAAAGACTAAAATCAAAGTAGGCCTACTTTCCATTTCTCTCTCTCACCTCTCTTAAAGTAAATGATTAATCCAGTGATGACAGCGATGAGGACGACACCAACAACAACCACTGGAGCAGCGATGAGGACGGTCATGTCACTCGGCTCCTCTGTTAAATTAAAAAATCAAACCATCTAAGGATTTATTCATACGTAATATTTCTATGACTTTTTTCGCAACCGAATTCAAACAAACAACATGCAGACCCATTCAGCACCCTCTAATCCCAGTCTTACCCCAGTTGGTCCTGATCTCTGCTTTGTCCAGTCTGGTGACGATGTCGTCCTCTACACCAGAGAGCTGAAACACACAGTCGTACCTCCTCCAGTCTTCAGGTGTGACTGATGAAAGGTTCAGGTCGATGCTCATCTGGAAGGTTCCATCATGGTTGGGGAGGATCTCTCCGTGCTCCACGTCCTCATGAAACTCCTCTCCATCTTTCCTCCAGAACATCATGGCTCTGTCAGGGTAGAAACCTGTAGCATGGCAGGTGACTGGAGAGGAGGGAGTCTTCTGGAGGAGAGACACTGAGGGAAGCTCTGCAGACAGAGAAAGATCACAGTGTCAATGTTCAGCATCCAGAAATGTCAGTCTGTACTGATTGTTTAGGACTAACTCAAATCTGACCACTACAAAACAAAGAGCCAAAAACAAGTTCATATCAGACTGACTGGAGTGATGATACAATGACACTTCAGGTCATGTGATCCTACCTGTTCTCAGCAGAGAGCTGTTGCCATAGACCAAATATTTCTTCAGCCACCCAGGACAAATCTGTGTGAGGTAAATCACATTGAATCGTGTTCCGGCTTTGTCAGCATCCCATCTCTGTTTCATGATGGAAGCCTGTGGTTTAGGAGTGATCCATGTCGATGTCTTCAGGTCAAATGATAAGAAGTCTTCTCCATCATAACCATACTGATTGAAACCGCTAACCTCTCCAGTCTCATCATCCACCTCACAACCACTCACCCTCTGTACAATGTGGACACCTGAGAGAGAGACAGAGACAGAAACACTCTGTAAATAAGTTTGATGTACAGATGAACTTTCCAGTGAAAGACAGTAGCTAATGTTCTATGAATTGACAGATGACTTCCAATGTCAGTATTCAAAGTGAGAATGTCTTCTTGCATTCTATTCACATCAGTCTCTTAATCAAAGTCACACCTGTGTGACACCTGCAGTCTCAGCTCTAAATATCTTGCAGATGTCTGTAAAGTGCACATGTGAGCACATGAGTACATGTTCAGAATAGAAGCTAAATCTGTTTGACAAACAACAATAAAAGGAAGTGAAACATTTTAGCAGGAAAGAGTCAAACACAACATGAAGAAATACTTTACCTCCACTTTGGTTTAAGTCCTGCTTCAATATCTCAATGTTGTCTTTTAAAAGGTTTGGCAATCTCTCAAAACAGTGCGTAGTGTACCACTCAAACTGATCAGAATGGTCTTCAAATATTTTTTTTCATCCAGTCCTGTTTTGGATCTATCTTTTTGTTGCTGTCACAGGTAACTATCGGAATTTCATCAACCATTGCAGTTAGTACAAAATCTGGGAAGTTTGTGACTCCAGATGATCCAGTTGCGAACATTTTCAGGGAGTGGTCCACTGCAGGACAAACAAGGTTTATATATTCAGTATAATGTTGAGGGAAAATTCAAGTAAGTTGTGTGAAGCAAAGATCTAAAAGTAAAGATTTCAAATGTGATCTTACCTGATGATGAAACTTGACATAAGAGAAGCAACCAAATTAATTTTTTCATCTTGTTTTGATGAAGACGTGTGGGTACAACACAGAGCTGGTTCAGGTGACTGATCTTCGGTCTCAAACTGTTTCCTGGTTTAAAGAGGTGAATGTTTTCATTAATTGTCTGACTGACTTCTGGATCCTCCCTGTTTTTCACATAGTTTATCATGTGCCACTGTTTCTATTTTAGACTTCATCTGGATGCTACACACACAAATGTACATTAGGGTGACAGAAACAAACATAGGCTATGTTCATGTGGATGGGAAAAGCACTTTAAGCACAGGTGGACATGCACTTTTACCAAAAATGCACATGCATGCAGACACATGCACAAAACACTGTACCCGCAGACTGGTGCAACATTTAAAACTCAGTGGTATGTTAATCTGGGCTGTGTAAACAGATGAGGGGGAGAAAAGCAGCTCTCGGGACAAAAGAAACAGCAGCAGGATCCTGTAATGACTCCACTCAGGAGCCCACATCACCCTGCAGCCTCTGCTTACACAGCCACATGATTACACTAAACATGGCAAGGTTGCAACATCATCACAACTGCATAGGGGAAGAAGATGGGGGCTTTCCTTAATAATAATAATAATAAATAAAATAATCCAACATACACCTCTTTTCCTTTCTTTTTCCTTTTCTGTGTTTTATGTTGATGACAAAGAAAGAGAGAGAGAGAGAGAGAGAGAGAGAGAGAGAGAGAGAGGGGTGTATCTTATGTCGATGTGAGAACCAAATTAGAATTAATCTCACACCATTAAAATTAACTTAACCTTAAAATTTTTACTCCTTCACATGCAGAACCCGCGTCTGAACTCTTTCATAACCTCTAAATATTTCTAATCACCACCTTTGTGATCATGGCAAAACAGCAGACAATTACTTATACCTTGATTCCCCACCTCATTTAGAAAGAGAGAGAAGAAAGAAAAAAAAAACAAAGACTTGTTGGACAGTCGATCAATTTGGTTGAGAAATTGAGCACAGTCGGTGCTGCTCCACCCGGCTCACCATCCAGCTGCAGTTAAAGGTTAAACGCTTCATTCAAGGGCAGCTGAAGGTAACCGGACTATTTTGTTAATGAGTAAATTAATGAGTAAGATGAGTTGGAACAAAGAGGAATATATACATCTGTGTACATGTTACCAACAAAGTTTGTGTGAATGAGAAAAAGCCAAACCCAACCTGTAAGCTAGGTCATCTTATGTCTCACCTATTTATTTTCCTAAATTTTTTAATATATTAATTTTATATATGATTTCTATGACCCATTGGGTATAAAAGGCAGTGGTTTCATTTTAGCAGACACAACCCACAACTAAACAAACAATCACACACCAAATCT
>NC_040032.1:7570122-7573162 GCF_000972845.2 Larimichthys crocea
ATCCAGTGCAGGCAGGTGCACCACTTTTTCGTCAGTGAGCATATCCTGGTTTTACTGGAGCAATGTAGGAACATGCCGACAGACCAGGAGAGGAAACGCAGTGTCCAGGACTCGCTGACGGTGAGCTCTTACTCACATGTTCTCCCAGCAGTCCTTCATGAAGGGTGTCGTACACATCACAGCAGTACTGGGAGAAGATGACGAAAGTTAGGCATTCACCCCCTGGATGCTGTGTTTGGAGGATCCATGACAAAAGTCCCTCTCTCACATCAAGATCACCACACACATCTTCATCATCATCCTCACTTTTAACTTGGCTGGTGCTCGATTTTTTATTTTATTTCTGATAATCAAAGCATATGATCAACGTATTTCTGTTTACTAATGACAAACCACATATAATAAAGTTTTCTATGTCTGCTTGAAAGTTTCCTTTCCCAAAGCTGCTTTTCAACAGCCTGCAACAAGAACAGTTCAGGCAGGTGTGTTCAGTTCTTTTGTTTGCTGTTTTCTTCAATGAGGACTCACTCACACTTCACTTGTTGTTTGGTTTGTGGCAAGTTGCTGAAAACACACCTGAAGTCCACTTGGTGTTTGCTGTCTCCTTTTTGACAATAACGTGAGTGTTATAATAAAACATTTAAGAAAGCCTTTGTCTGACAGCTACTCTGCTCAGAGCTGACATTAATATCAAAACTTTTCATCCATGTATTACTCTGTGAGAATAACCTGCTCAGTAATAGTCATTAACTGGGATTCATAGTTAACGATGAGTGTGTGGACTGGTCAATCCATCTCAGCCTGATTAATAAACATCTTAGGAACCCAGGATCCACTGCGGAGTTTTGGAGAGACACTGAAACTCTGGAGAGAGAAAGAGGCTGTCACACCGTTTACCTTTGCACCACCAGGGGACGCCAAATTCTCATGAATGACAATGAATGTTTGTTTCATGGACACAGAAGGAAAACGAGGCAGCTCTTCTTCTGACATGGGACATTTCATGACAAGCAACATGCAAACAACAAGTACACGTTAAAGATTGATTGGGTTAGATTTTATTAGATTTTCTGACATTCATTCATGACCATGAATACTACAATACTAACACAGTGGGTATCAGTGGGTACAGAGGTATGACCTGGCCTTATATCCACATTGTATCTGCTCAGGATGAACTACATCTGCTGGCCTAACTGACTTGACAGACAACTTCCTGTGAATGTCATGACCCGCTCAGTAATCCGACCACCATCACTGTCTGTCACAGGTGATTTTATCAAATCAAAATCAATCAAATCAAGTTTATTTATATAGCCCTTTACAATAGCCAGACGGTACTCAAAGTGCTTTACAACAAAGCCATAAAAAAACAATACATAACAGGTACATAGATAAATAAATACAATTAAATTAAAATACAATTAAAAATTAAAAGTACTGTAGTGTTAAATACCTTTAACTGTGCTGACTCGGTGCTATGTTGGGATCTAAAACTGGACTGAAATTTATCGAGGATTGAACTGATCTCCAAGAATGTCTGTAAGAAAAGGCAAGTGGGAGTCCGGTCTAAAATTGGAGAGCACAGAGGGGTCAAGATGTGGTTGTTGTAGGAGGGGCCTGACCCCAGCATGTTTGAAGGCAGCTGCAACAGACCCTGAGCTAAGACAAGTGTTTATAAAAACAAGCAGACTCGGCCCTACAGGACTCAAAACCTCGTTCAAAAACTTAATTTTAAGTTGTTTTAAAATCATAAAATATTCAAAATGTGTCAAACACAATACACTATTTTAACATGGTTAGAAACTTTAAGAGAAAATATTGCATCAATGTCAAAGAATGATAAAATAACAAATACTTGGGGGAAACAATTATTGAAATATATAGAGGTAAAAAATAGTTCAGTAATAATGTATGAAATTAAATCATGTTCCAGTGGTTTGTTGTTAGTTTCTGAAAATGTAAATCTCAGTTATCTTTCTCGATTTTCTGTGCATGCTTTTTATTTTATGTGTAAAAACACAGGTCACTGCAATGTCTGATTTGTATGGGGTGCCGTTTGTAAAGCGGCTCACACTGAAAATAACAGCAACATTTTGTCACATTTAGCTTCAAACAATGTTTAAAAAACTGGTATGAATTTTTGAGAGTCACTTTTTTGCCCATTCACAACAATATTTGTCAACTTAGAGATATTTTAAATATTTAAATCTAAATATAAATGTTAGATCTAAATGTTAAATCTAAATTTATTTCTAAATGTTAAATCTAAATCTAACTCTAAATGTTAAATCTAAATGTTACATATAAATCTAAATGTTAAATTTAAATCTAAATGTTATCTCTAAATGTTAAATCTAAATATAAATGTTGAATCTAATCTAATTGTTAAATCTAAGTCTTTCAGGGGAAACTAAATATTTAACTAATATGCAAATTCAAATGCAGATAACAGGAAGTACCAAAATTAAAGCTCGAGGAGGTCAGAGCGTGTTTGTATTGGCAAATAACGAATAAAACCCATCTTATCCGGGGAAATGGACTCTTGGACATGGATTATCGTGATAATAACTACCTAAAATAACAAACACGTTTGGAGAAACTTTATTTGAAGAGTACTTTGAGTTTTTAGTGTCACTTTTAGGAAGAGTGGGGGACTTATGACCTGATCAGTCAAAGAGAGCCCCTCGTGGCTGGCTATAGTGGCTACGAGTCATAAGTAATAAATAATAATAATAATAAGTAATATTTAGTTTAATATTTAAATTTAGATTTAACATTTAGATTTAACATTTAGATTAAAATATTTAAAATATCTCTAAGTTGACAAATATTGTTGTAAATGTGCAAAAAAGTGACTCTCCAAAATTCAGACCCGTTTTTGAAAGATAGTTTGAAGCTAAATGTGACACAATGTTGCTGTTATTTTCAGAGTGAGCCGCTTTACAAACGGCACCCCATAGATTTGTCCTGTAAATATGTCACATGACACATGAGGAAACTCCCTGAGTGTGTTTGTCATTCAGGTCTCTGGATTCAG
>NC_040032.1:7573195-7575089 GCF_000972845.2 Larimichthys crocea
AAATCTGTGTGAGGTAAATCACATTGAATCGTGTTCCGGCTTTGTCAGCATCCCATCTCTGTTTCATGATGGAAGCCTGTGGTTTAGGAGTGATCCATGTCGATGTCTTCAGGTCAAATGATAAGAAGTCTTCTCCATCATAACCATACTGATTGAAACCGCTAACCTCTCCAGTCTCATCATCCACCTCACAACCACTCACCCTCTGTACAATGTGGACACCTGAGAGAGAGACAGAGACAGAAACACTCTGTAAATAAGTTTGATGTACAGATGAACTTTCCAGTGAAAGACAGTAGCTAATGTTCTATGAATTGACAGATGACATCCATCGTCAGTATTCAAAGTGAGAATGTCTTCTTGCATTCTATTCACATCAATCTCTTAATCAAAGTCACACCTGTGTGACACCTGCAGTCTCAGCTCTAAATATCTTGCAGATGTCTGTAAAGTGCACATGTGAGCACATGAGTACATGTTCAGAATAGAAGCTAAATCTGTTTGACCAACAACAATAAAAGGAAGTGAAACATTTTAGCAGGAAATAGTCAAACACAACATGAAGAAATACTTTACCTCCACTTTGGTTGAAGAGCTGCTTCAAATAATTTATCAAGTATTTGAAGACGATTGGCTCACTCTGAAGACACTCTATAGTGTACCACTCCAAATGCTGAGGATCGTCTTCAAATAATTTTTTCATCCAGTCCTGTTTTAGTTCTATCTTCTTTCTGTTGCTGTCACAATAACATACCAAAATGTCATCAATCATTAGAGTTGCCACAAACTCTGGGAAGTTTGTGAGTCCAGAAGATGCAGTTATGGAAATTTTCAGAGAGTGTTTCACTGCAGGTCAAACAAGGTTTATATATTCAGTATAAATACACATCATCATCACATTAGTCTAATTCCAGTCAACTATTTCAAATGTGATCTTACCCGATGATGAAACTTGACAGAAGAGAAGCAAGAAAAACAATTTTTTCATCTTGTTTTGATGAAGACGTGTCGTGAAAAGACCGAGCTGCTTCCTCTGTTCTGTTTACTGATCAGTGATCATGAAGGGAAGTGTGTCTGTTCTGAACAGAGATGGATGATTGTCAAACCTGTTTCTCACCTTTACAGAGTTCTGTTACAGTCATTTGTCAGTGTGCCAAATGAAGAATACTTGATATTAATCACTGATACTTCCAGGTTTCACTTGTTTCACTTCAGTTGTCTGTCATGCAAAATATACAAAAGAGAAAGATACAAAAATAAAAGAAAATATGAATATAACTGTCTGATAACTGGTGTAATTAATGTGCATTCTTATTCATAGAATGAGTCAGTGCTAGTTATGTATTAATGTCCACATCCAAACATGAACTGTCACAGAGTGAGTGTCCTCTCTCTGCACAGAGGGGAGTCATTATAGAGTGTGATGGCAGTGGACAGGAGTGACTTCCTGTAGCAGGAGCCTCCGACTGAACACTCTGCTGCTTCATCACCAGGAGAGGAAACGCAGTGTCCAGGACTCTGCTGACTGTGTGAGCCTCTTACCACATGTCTCCCAGCAGTACTTCATGAAGGGGTCGTACACATTCACAGGCAGTACTGGGAGAAGATGACGATGTTAGGCATGTCAGCCCCTGCTGCTGTGTTTGGAGGATCCATGACAAAAGTCCTCTCTCACATCAAGATCACCATCACATCTTCCACTTTTTAACATTTGGCTGGTGCTCTGTTTTTTTTTATTTCTGTTTAATCAAAAGATATCGATCAAACTTATTTCTGTAACTAATGACAAACGACATAATATATATATATTTTTTTAATAATCTCAGGAGTGAGATTGGGCTTTGCACTATTTAATTTAGTTTAACAGGCCTATTGTTTAGTGTTGAACATGTTA
>NC_040032.1:7575099-7578038 GCF_000972845.2 Larimichthys crocea
GCGCTTTTCACTTCGCTTCGAGACGACAGACTGAGCGTGGCTTGCGTAGCCTCTGATTGGCTGCTGAGACTTGGTGCGTTTAATTGCAATGGGAAAATTAACACTTTAGCGATTGGACGTTACAAATGAAGATAATTTAAGAAAATAAACAGTCTCTCTTCCTTTTGCTGCCACATCTCCATTACAGTTTATAGTTAGTTGATGATTTGCTGCTGCTGAGCACCTGTGTCTCTCTATCTCTATCACAGGTTCCACTGCTACTGTAATCATTTTATCAGTCATTGTAATTCATTGTCATTTTATCATTCATTGTAATTCATTGTCATTTTATCAGTCATTGTAATTGTACAATATGTTTGTGTTGATTTGTTCTGTACACGTAACATCTATTGCACGTCTGTCCGTCCTGGGAGAGGGATCCCTCCTCTGTGGCTCTTCCTGAGGTTTCTTCCACCTTTTTTCCCTGTTAAAGGTTTTTTGTGGGCAAGTTTTTCCTCACTGGAACCGAGGGTCTAAGGACAGAGGGTGTCACTCCCTGTACAGATTGTAAAGCCTCAGAGGAAAATGGACTTTGTGACTTTGGGCTCTACAAATAAAATCTGATTTAATTTGATTGAACATCTGCAACGTCCTGCTGCCCACATTAAAGGACCTGAGCTTCACAGTTTACACTTGTTGTTGCCCTCTTGTGGCAAGTTGCTGAAACACACCCTGAAGTCCACTTGGTGGTTTTGCTGTCTCCTTTTTGAACAATAACGTGAAGTGCTTATAATAAAACATATTAAGATAAGCTTGTCTGACAGCTATCTCTGCTCAGAGCTGACATTAATATCAAACTTTTCATCCAGTTACTCTGTGAGAATACTGACTGCTCAGTTAATATTCATATAACTGGATCTATAGTCACAGATGAGTGTGTGGACTTGGTCAATCCTCTCTCAGCCTGATAATAAACACATTCTTATGAACCCAGGATCCACTGCAGAGTTCTGGAGAGACACTGAAACTCTGGAGAGAGAAAGAGGCTGTCACACCGTTTACCTTTGCACCACCAGGGGACGCCAAATTCTCATGAATGAGAGTAACATGCAACAACAACAAGTACACGTTAAAGATTGATTGGGTTAGATTTGATTAGGTTTTCTGACATTCATTCATGTCCATCAATACTACAATACTAACACAGTGGGTATCAGTGAGTACAGAGGTATGACCTGGCCTTATATCCACATTGTATCTGCTCAGGATGAACTACATCTGCAGGCCTAACTGACTTGACAGACAACTTCCTGTGAATGTCATGACCCGCTCAGTAATCCGACCACCATCACTGTCTGTCACAAGAGGTGATTTTATCAAATCAAAATCAATCAAATCAAGTTTATTTATATAGCCCTTTACAATAGCCAGACGGTACTCAAAGTGCTTTACAACAAAGCCATAAAAAAACAATACATAACAGGTACATAGATAAATAAATACAATTAAATTAAAATACAATTAAAAATTAAAAGTGCTGTAGGGCCTTGTAGCGTTAAATACCTTTAACTGTGCTGAACTGTGCCTATGTTGGGATCTAAAAACTGGCACTGAACTTGTAAATCTGAAATTTACGGGATTAACTGATCCCAAGAATGTCGTAGAAAAGGCACATAGGTGGGAGTCCTTGCGTAAAAATTGCGAGAGCACAGCGCGGGTCAAGCAGATTTGGTGTGTGTGCCGGATGCGGGCATCTGCCCCCAGCATGTTTTGAAGGCAGCTGAACGACATGAGTCTAAGATCAGTGTTATAAAAAAAGTCAGACTCGGCCTACAGGACTGACAAATAGATCGTCAAAAACTTAAGTTGGAATGTCGGGGTGAATAATGCATGATAAATATTCAAAGGTTGTGTCAAAAAAAAAAAAAACACAATACAACGATGGAACATGCCTTACGAAAATGTAAGAGACACTATATGCTATAGTCCAATGTCAAAGAATAATAAAATAACACAAGACTCCGGCGCGAAACCAATTATTGACATGTTATAGAGTTAAGATTAATAGATTCAGTACATAATGTATAAAATGAATCGCAAATGATGTTCTCAGTGGTTTGTTGTTTCTGATAAATTGTAAATTCAGTTTATCTTGTCGTATTTTACGTGCGGCTTTTGGATTTTATGTGTAACAAACACTAGTGTCACTGCCAATGTCTGATTGTCCTGTAAAATGTCACTGACACATGTAGGAAACCTCGTTGCGTGTGTTTGTCGTTCAGGTCTCTGTGATTCATTTCCAGTTTCTCACAGAGCTCAGAGCTGTCGCAGCTTAAATGAAAACACAACTTTAAATGTGTATCAGCTTCACTCATCCTGTCACTGCAATTTGTAGACAAACATTAAAGAAAGGAAACAGCTCTTTAAAAAAGTTCATCTGCACACAATAATGGCTTGAAACCCATCTTGTTAGTATCTGCAGCATAAGAGCTGGAGTCAGATAAGTGAAATCAAATAAAATTTTGACTCACAAGATGGAGAACGTGAGGCTGAAATCCATAAAGATGACTCATTCAGGTCAAAGCTTGTCATCGTAATATATGATCCTCGCTTGCTAATAAATAAAACTTCCTGTGTTCTTCGTTTCGGCCTGGACCTTTATTGATTTTCTAATAAACTTCTGCCCAAGATCATCATTAGTTCAGAAAGCCGTTCGCAACATTCAACCCATTGTACCCTTTCCCTATCAATATCCATGTCCTTTATACCGCTACCACATTGCCAATGGACTACCTGTTGCGCTTTGGGAATCGACTTTCCTCTTCTACAGATTCACCTTCTGGACATTTTGGCTTTAGCAACTATTTCTTTCCCTCTCCTTCCTTTACTCGCGCCTCTTTTAGTTACCCCACACACCCTTCACTCCTATTTATTTCCCCTCTGAATTCTATTTCTTACCT
>NC_040032.1:7578068-7663456 GCF_000972845.2 Larimichthys crocea
TAATTATGAGGACATATTTCTATGGGCTGGCCTGGCAAGTGAGCATGGCATCATTCCTGCCTGTATTACGATGGCATAATCTATAGAGGACTTTGAGTTCAAACGGCCAACCGTAGTTTCTGGAACACGTGAAAATCCAAAACTATCCATGATCTTTGAATGAATATTTTGTGATGTTCATCCAAACATTTTTTCAATTACTCATGGCGAGAGAAACAATGGGGCTCTTCTGTCAACCTCACAGTATATTCATCGGAGGCCTGCATTCAACACTTGGCTCCTAATTAGTATTAGGACCACAGCTCATGTGATGTTGTATTATTAAAAACATGCTGGGTTGTTTCTGGAGCATCAGATAAAGACTAACCCTGTTTAGTTATATTATTTCTGATACGGTTGTCAGCCCTTGGCTTAAATTGGGCTGTCAACCAGGTGGTTTTTGACTCATTACACACTATGATATAATAGCTCCTCGGCTTGAACAGTTGCCAGGCAACCAGTGTAGAAACCTGGAGTTGCTGGCTATTGCTGGAGCTTCTGGAATCAGGGCTGACTGACTGTAGTAATACTACTGCCTGATTCTGGATCAAATTATCAACCCAACATTGTAGTGAGTTGTGTCCTAAAGCGATTTAGCATTTTCACAACAAACAATAATGTAACTTATTTGTATAGCAATTCTAAACAAGGTTACAGTGCTTGACAAAATACACAAGAATAAAACACAGCGTTAACCCTATATGAAAACGTGTTTCATTTGAGACAGAGAAATTGTGAAATATCATGTTTTATTATTGTCACATTATTTTTTCTGTTGGAGAACGCACATAATGTGTGTCAGGTGTGTCCTCATTCTACATGATTATGAGAGATTATATCATTTCAATTTATTTCGCTGTACCCAATTTAATCACTTGTCATGCATCTGCTCTCTCTGGTCTCTCTGTCTCTCTCTCTCTCTCTCTCTGTCTACCCATCAGCTCCACCATCTGTAAACATACATGTCTCAATAATGCATGGTACTAACTAAACTTCTTCCCTGGATGTTTCTGTGCTTCTGCTCTGCATCTCGGCTCATGGTAGAACTGTTGGTCTCTGTAAATATATATATTATAAAGAGTACAGTCTAGACCTGCTCTGTATGAAAAGTGTCATGAGATCAATTTTGTTATGATATGCCACTATATAAATAAAATAAAATTGAATTGAATAGATACTCGTCTGTATGATGATTATTATCTACATCAATTCTGCAGAAGTTAAACTGTAGAAATCCAGCCTTGCAAGAGGTGTGGTAAAGGTTTAAGTCTAATGTTTGGTTAAAAAATGGGATAATGCTGTGTGTTATTGATTGATATATCATTATTTATTATTATCTACATCTTTCATCTTTCATTGACAAAGAATCAAAGCTAAAAATTGTTGAAATGGAAATGGAAATGAGACACAGTTGTATCTCTTCACTTCCAAATTCTTGGACGTGTGCTTCTGGTGTACAACATACAGTTGTGCCATTGTCAAAACTAATTAGCTATATAAATTTAAGCCTGTGGTTCAGGGCTGCAACTTCATCAGGCAAGCTTCTATGCACCTATGCCGCATGAACACACCTCAGCTAACATACTATCATGACCCACTCCCACACTTTGTGGTGAAATGCCTGCAGTACTTCGGTAAACTTCTACTCCCCTCTACTCCCCTGAACAAGCTGCTACAGATAATTTTAATGATGTTGCAACAGAGCTACATTGCACATCGAGAACTATTTCATAATTTTTAGCTCACAGTCATGTTCGTTTTCTTCTAAGGACCCATTCACCCTTTGATCAGGAGATGGAAAAAAACAGATCTACAGCTCATCATGATATGATTTAGATCTTGCCCCAGGCCCTCATTTAATGGACCCTAATTTGTAAGACCACAAAATCAAAAAAAACCCTAAAGAAGTTGTGGACTATTATGATCTGTTTTAAGCTTTGGTTTAGGATGGATATGGAAATAACTTTAGTTCATAGAAATGTGGCTTACAACATGATGCAAATTTTAGAACTAATTTCCCACTGTTGTATGCTATTTGTCTTGTATTACAAATTGATTAATTTGGACATGTTATAGAAAGTTTATGTCATATTTATGTACTGATATTTTGTAGTATTTGTGTTTTGTTTTTTTTTGTATTGTGTGGGCAGAAGATGGCAGAAGGCATGAAAAGCAAATAAAGGTATATCATTTTTCTGAAGTCACTATACACATTTTATTCATGCATTTGCCACTGCTTTTAAGTCAAAACAACATTATGAATGTGAAGCCTGATTGTACAAGGACATACACAAGTCAAGATTCAAAATTCAACAGCATGAAACATTTTGTTTTATGAGTAAAAAAAGAAGCCATATAAACTTAAAGGAATGACTGGAAACTGTATAAAAATCCATTGTATTTTTTAATTACCATGTGATAATTTACAGAGGTACAGTACAGCATCTAATGGTAGCAAAACACTATTTGACACTGTATTTGTTGAAATGCATTCATCATACTGAATGCGAGCACCATAAAAGCATACAAAAATCTTCCCAAGCCATCTGTTCACAAAAAGACATGATTAATTAAAAAAAGCATATGTTAAAAAAAAATCTCTCTCAGTGGTAGAAACACTATCTACCCCGCGGCAAAAGTTCATGTTTCCCTTTCACACCGAAGGGTATTTAAATCTCATTGCATTGCTATTGAACATCATGCCTATCACATACAGTATCGTCCAGATGATGTAGTAAACAATTATTCTTATTGGGGGTTTGTACAAAGAAATATTTAGATTGATTCTATCTTTCCCTATTGGTCCACAGTTTGTCAATCCTCCAGCGCTCGACCAGCAGCACCGGAGAGGCATTCAGTCTCTGCGGTGAGCCCGAAGATGTTGCCTCCCTCTTTGATTCACTCCCTTGGCTTATGGTGACGCCTGACCAGCCTTGGTCTCCTCCTCATTCCAGCTGTAAAAGAAAATGAGTTTAACAGAGGAAATGAAGGTGTAACTGAATACAAAGACAAAGAAAATAAAGGGGTCAGAGGGGAAAGATACAAGACGTGAAGAATAGGTGGAAGCTCTTAAAGGTAGATAATGGAAGGGAAAAATATTGAAAGAGCGAAAGGAAAGGTTTGATAGCTGACTTCTTTGATTGAGTGCATTTTCCAGTAATCATTATGTAGTTTTGGCAAGTTTGATCTAACATTGGTGTTGACGAATGCAGTGTTGTAGTCAAGACCAACTAAACCGAAAGACCAGACAGTATTTAGCATACTTAGGTAGCTAATAATCACAAAAACCCTTTGGGTGAAGCATGGTTGTTACATTGAGTCACCTCATTAGGCTTCTTGGTGACTCTTGAAGTCTTAAAGTATTTATGAATTGCTGTGTGTTCTTTTGGATGCTGTTTTGCAGATTAATTCTTTGCAGTTTCGGAAACTTTACTCATATTTCAGGAGATTGGGCTGAGGTGTCCTTCCAGACAGGTAACAAATAAATCAATGCACAGCAATTAAGTGACGCACCCACAGTTGTTGTCTTGATTGTTTTTGAACTAAAAGCCAGAGTCCTCTTTGTCTGAGGCCCAGACGTTTTTTTAAAAAGTGGATCGGTCTCAAGATCAAGACCAATTACAAGTACCACAACACTAGATGATCGCTTCATCAACTAACTATGCTCTTACCTGGAGCTTTCCTTGCTGCAGCAAATCTACCTCCCTCTGCAAAATGAAGAGACACACAGTTATCACTGCATTTGGGCACACAAATCAAGGGACTACACAGATCTGCAGTTATGAGCATTCACCTTTAATGATTTTGGTAATTCTCTCTGATTCCTCATCGATCAGGTTTGGGTTGCTGTGGATGGTGGTGATCTTAGAAAAGTCTGGGCCTGAACATTCAAAACAAAACCATTAGATCCAAAATGGAGAACAATTTGTGCCTCGCATACAAAATCATCTATGAGGTTACATCAGTTTTAAAAATGCATCACATTCTCGTTTCCACCGTGAAGTAACCATTTATCTTGCTTAAGTAAAGACAGATTGTAAGAATAATTATTTCAAGGTGGAAAGGACACAAACATATAAAAGAAGAGTTGAAATGAAGAGTTTGCATATGGAATCCCTACCCTCAATGACAAACGGTTCGTTCGCTGAGCTGTATCTGGATCCACCTTCAGACGGGCAGCGGAGAAGGGTGTTGAAAGTCATTTAACGACTTAGCAACTGTACTGACTGACAGACAGACAGACTGACAGGTACATACACCCGGTAAAACACCTCCTCCGCCACCGCTGACACAAAATCAAGCACAGATGTGCAGTATTTATGAACACAACACACACTTGCACACAAATAAACAGGGTGTGAAGTAGAGGTGTGCAGGTGGCTCCGAAAAAGAGAGCAAATTCTTTTTCTTAGCCAACAAACTAAGCTGCAAGGCACCAGGGAAACAGTTATACCACCCAACAATGTAAATATATATATATAGTTTAGACACTGCTCACACAGACACATCACAGATGTATTAGGCAGAGAGTAAGTAATAATGGGATTCCTGTCTGAGAGACAAGAACACTGAGAGGAGATCAGATGGACAAGTGATGAGATGGGCACACATTTAAATCATGGCACACCATAGGAAGCAGAAGCTCACTTTTTCTTCATGTAGCTATGTGTGCCTGACCAGTGGATGTAAAATCATCCTCCTCCCTTCATAGCATCATTACTGAGCCCATACAACATTGTAAACCAGAATGAGCTTGAGAAGATCTGGATGGTGGCTGGCCAAAATATTTCATATACTGTACAATCCTACACAACAGAATATTCAACAGTGTTTTCTCCGTGTAAAACATATCTGGCTGTCCATTACAGCAGCAGAGGAACATTACAGCAGCAAGGAAGCAACAATATTGTTAGCTTCATTGGCTGTTTTGCTGTCACTAATTCATGACTCTGACAACGATGAAAATATAGATATGTAGGATTGTTCTGAATAAGAAAACAGAGCATTAAGTATAACCATGTCTTTATGTCCACAATGATTTCAAATGTTAGGTGTTACGTTCTGTCCTAATTGATTGTACTCTCACTTGAAACATACTTGGAATACAGTAATCCTAAATGTACAGCTTTACATATGTGTCAGTTTGGTGTACTGTAGTGGATTTCTTGTGTTGTTTTAATCATGTCAGATGTAGATGCTTAGTTCTACAAGCCAATACTGAACGCTGATCAAGATGTCAAGGAACAGAAAAGACAGATCAAGCAGCAACAGAAACTCTGGCTTACACCAAACACAGTAGCACAGGATGTAATCCATCTGGGTTTTTAGTTTATCTTTGAACCACCAGTGATAAGCCAAACTGCTAGCCTTAAAGATATAGCTGGAAATCAACAGCAGTAGCCAAAACAGTCACTATGCGAGTCACTATCATGACGATTGTTTAAGAGTAGGTATGAAAAACTGGTTTGATTTCTTAATACAACAATCTAAAAAATCATCAATAAATGATAAATAATAAAACTAAAAGTCGCCCTGAACGCTAAAATGGTGCACACCATGACTTAACTGACAATCACCAAGGAAACATGTTAATGTAATATGAAATGAAATTCACATTAGATGATGATGGACCGTGGATGCGTTTGTTAGAAGAGCTGTTAGAAAATGCATGAAAGTCCTTAGATCAACACTATCACGCTCTCCAAGGGTTCAGAGAAACTAACCTGTGTCATCATCTCCACCGAGAGCTCCACCTGCAATAATTAAAATGTGTTGCATCAGGTTACATTCAGATCTATCTCTGTCGATATGTCGTCTCATTCCAGACTTTATCTCATAAGTTATCATTTGCAATCCAAATTTGTACTTGAAATGTTCAATAGCTTACCTTCAATAACTCTTGTAACCTTGGTAATAGTAGGCTGTCCCTCAATGAGCCTGGTTACTTTTGTGATGGAAGGATCCCCCGCAATGACCCTGGTCACTTTTGTGGTGGAAGGATCCCCCGCAATGACCCTGGTCACTTTTGTGGTGGAAGGATCCCCCGCAATGACCCTGGTCACTTTTGTGATGGAAGGATCCCCCGCAATGACCCTGGTCACTTTTGTGGTGGAAGGCTCTACGTCGATGACCCTGGTCACCTTGGTGATCACCGGCTCCCCCTGGATGACCAACTCAGTTACTCTTGGCTCTGTCTCAATGACTCTTGTTACCTTGGTGATGATTGGCTCATGGACGACCGATACATCAGGGACTGTAGAGAGGCGAGATATAACATGAGTTTCCATTAAGAACACCCCCACATTCTCTCTATTATGAATAAAGAAGGAGGCTGGAGGGACATTATGTGAGGTTATCAAAGAATGCAGAACAAACAGTGGCTGATAGATGAAGCGTATTAGATTACATTAATGAAAAAATAAAGGCTTTAATAAGTACTGCTCCATGATCCAGTGAGCTGCTCTCAATAGACACATTCATTTTCTCTGCTATTTGTTGAATTTGAAACATCAAATTACAGACATATTCATAAAATATTTACAAGTTTTGGTATTGAAATTATTTTCTCTACTGATCTGAAAATGACACAAAAGGAGAAAATGTGACATGTTCCATAACTCTTTAACACATTTTCTCTGGAACCAGATAGAAAAAAGCCGACAAAATTTCTTTTGAATCAGCTTCAGCGGATACTTCAGCCAGGGACATTCTCTCTTTTATGTATTCTGCTTCTGAGCACAGATTCTATTTTAATGTGACAGTATTTATATGTACTATAAAGAGATGAAAGCTGGCAGATGGATATTTGTATCAGATCTTTGGCCTGAGGTCTCTTGATACGAAGCCTAGTCTGGTAATCAGAGCCAGATTTATGTCAAAGAAAGTCATTAAGAGATTTTGGTAATTCATGCTTAAAACTGTGGCTGCTCTGCTTCGTGAGAATTTACTATTACAAGGATATGCTGTGCAAGACCTGGATGATGGATTATGGTGAGGATAATATAGTAATGTGACGTGTATGTGCATGTATGTGTAAGAAGTGAGAGTGTATATTCTAACCCATAGTTTTACAAGCACAGTTTGTCATTAATATGTGTCAATGCCAGTGTCATTTGAATTTAAAAACCTGCAGCTACCTTCTGTATCATTATTGCCTCCCCCTTTCTGTCCCTTTTGGCCTTTAAACTTGTTTGATTAAAAACAGAGGGCCTCGGACATGTAAATAGACATTTCAAAAGCTTTATCCAGGATAACATCTGAATTTCCACACATTTCTGGCATAACATTGTAACCCCTAAAAATGAAATCCTCTGGAGGTCCAGACCTTTAGCTCTATAGTCCACGTAATATGCCTAATTACCTTTGAAGAGCCCGACTTTATCTCCCCTATGTTACCCAATACATCAAGGCATGCAAGTACACTGGACTCAGCCCAACTGAGTGAACAACATCCAAGAGTCCTCTGACAGCCTAATTACCTCATCCCTAAAAAAGCTGATTCAATATGCCAAAAGGTTCAAGTGGACTTTAGCAATAGAGGGGCTAGAGGATAGAGTAAGAGTGGATAATCAGAGGAACAAAGGAGAGAACCATGCATGGAAGAATGACATGCATGAAATATGCACATCACTGCAGGCTGGATTTCACTTGAAGAACAGATGCTTATATTTGAACATAGAACATGAATTACTTTCAAAGGCAATCATGAGTTTTATAATCACCACTAATATTAAATATATATGACCAAGACAGATTCAAAATTTGTCTTACCTGTTTCGATGTAATGTGTGGTCGTAATGATCCTCTCTGTGAAGTAAGCGGGAAATGGTGACTGTGAAAACGTGCTTTTCTGGTATCCCGACCACTCAAAGTACTTTTGTACATTTGTCACAATCACCCATTCACACACACACATTCATACACTCATATCCAAAGCATACACAGCACAGCATGACAGCACAGCCATACTAGATAACTATACTACCTGAGCCACAGCTGCCAGAAGCACAGAAATAAGAAGTAGTTTTAAGTTGACACAGATGCAGTAATAGTGGCACTAATGATACTTACTGAGGAAAGTCAGCGGGATCTCAGCATAAGAATATCCAGAAACAAACTAAAGAACAGAAAGCATAACAGAATAGAAGGCATAAGATAAACAAAATGATATAAAAGGTCTCTTTAATGTATGCATACTCTTAGTCTTCCTTTACCTTTATCTGGATGTACCTAATCAGTTTCTTCAGGAGGACCAGGAGGTCCTGGCGGCCCACAGGAAGGTCTGTAAGTAATATACATCATCAGAAGAGCATAATGCATCCCAGTGCACACTGCACATAGAAGAATGAATGTATAATAACTTAGGGTCTTCTCACCTGCGGGATAGAGGATGTTCTTCACCACATGGATCACACCATTTGTTGCCATCAGGTCACTGTCTGGCACATCCACAGAGTTAACATGGATAGAGTTGTTTACCTGAAGAAAACAAACAAAAACAGCACATGCATATTTATTACATGTTATATACATGTTCTTATTTTGTGCGTCAGCTACTGCCTAAAAAAACCCTACAGAGACATTTATTGTGTAAGACACTGACACTTTAACACCTTTAAAAAATATCAGAGGTTTTGAGGTAAGGTGATACTTATGGGAATCCCAGGCCTCTGCATTGGAAGTCTAATCTGGGAATTCCATTCATGATTAATTTCCTGCAATTTGATTGTCTCTGTGGAGGTGACTGCAGGTGGACATGCTAAGTTAAGTAAGTGATAGGTTTCTCTACCACCTCTGTTTCCTTTCTCACCCACTCACCTTCTAAACTGAGCCATAGAATTCATCTCCAGCTTTTAAAACCTATAACACACGTTTCATGAATCACTGTCCCCTGTATCACTTACTCACATGTTGGTGAGTTATGCCAAACAAGCTGTGTCCATTAAGGAAGCCATGCAGGCCTTGGCTGATAACCTGATATTACACTAGAACACAGAGGCATGTCCAAATTTGAGGTAATGGGTGAAATGATGATAAAGCGAATGAGAGCAAAGCAAGACAGGTGGATGGCCTCAGAATGGCTGACTGGGGAGTGGTGGGTGAATTCCAAGAGTGGGCGTTGATGGAAATGACGGGAAGCCAGGTTTTATTACTTCTGGCCTTTCTCCAGAGATATCATGCTTTGAAGTAATAGAATAACGCTGGCTATTTGACACTATTGTTTTTAATGAGAATGTGGTGAAAGGTTGGTCTTAAGTCTCACAATGGAGGCTCTGAGAAAAGGGGAAAAAAGTGTTAATGTTTAGGTATTTATTTGGTTATTTAATTTGGTTACATAAATCAAATTTCTTTTTAAAGTAAATCAGCCCTTGAATATCGTCTCCTCTGCTTCTTTTTCTGTTGTGATTGGTGATTCCTACATTTGTCAGAAAGTCTTTTTTCAGACAAAACAAATCTAGCTGACAGGCAAATTAGTTCATGCGATGTAATCATTGTTGCACAAGTACAATGTTCTTCAATTGTTGAATTTTATGTGCTGATGCATGAGTTGGTGCACAAATAGTAGAAAGATTCAGGAACTAAGGAATTCTTTCTCTGATTCTGAGGACACAAACACACACTCAAATGATGGCTGATTGTACATACAGACATGACTTGCAGATTGTTGCCCTGAAGGGTTTTGAGCAGATTGGTAACGCCTCCCTCTAATCCTCCATTGATGAAGATGCCATTACTGAAGTGGTACAGCAGAATCGTCCTCAAAGCATTCAGATCACCTGTCCGTGACAACAAAAAACGTGATTTTCACACTGTATGCAACACCTATCTTTTCTCTCCTCCTCACTGCATTATATAACTTTATATGCTGCATGAAGAGATTCAGTGCACCTTTAAGCAGTTCAAAGTCCTCTTTAGTGAGGCCATCAAAGGCTTCATCAGTTGGTGCAAACATGGTGTAGGAGCCTTCCTGCTTCAGCAGGTCAGTCAGTCCTGCAATCTCCATCAGTGACAGGAAAATCCTACGTTTAAAAGTAAAGTGAAAGAAAGGAAATTAAAAAGTGCACACAATAAACTATGCATTGAAATGAAGCCTACTTAAGAGCAATGTGCAGGTTGAGTTGTACACTTTTGTTTATGGACGCGATGACATAATGTTCAGTGACAAGACATAAAGGGTTCCCTGGCTCTGTTGGAGGTAGCAGACTTTTTTCAAACTTTTTGATGTCAATTGCAGTTTTTCATCAGGGTGAAGTATCATTTCAGACTACAGATTACATGTCACATTTGGACCAAAAAGCAGTCATGTGTTGCTCATTTTAGACAGGAGGATTGTACTTTTGACATTGTGATATGATGGAATTCAGGCTGGGATTTATGGCAGTCTTGTGTGGTCCCGTTGAGTCACACATCTGCTTTCCCAGTTATTCATCATCAGCCTCTACTGACGCCGATATCTGTTTTAGATGCAGAAAGTGTGAAATGTGCAAGGTCTGTGACAGAGAGGATGTTTGCCTCGTTCCTTCCAAGTGTTTTCATTTGTGTCCCTTTACCATGTGTGCCTGCCTCTATCTGTTGTGTTTGTGTGTGTGTTGCTGGGCATGGCTTCCAGTCTCCCTCTCCCGTGCCTGATCACCTCGCCAGCTGTGTCTCATCATCAAATCAACCTCTGTATAAAAAGAGCGGCTCAACCTCTGGTACTCTGTCGGATGTTCAGTCTCCCTTGTTTTAACAATGCTACAGCCAACTTTGAGAATCTGTGCTGTGAATCGTGTGTAACCTTGAGCTCCTTGTGCTTCAGGAAAATCCTCTGACTCATCTCTGCACCTGCACCTTCTGGAAACCACACATCTCCTTCGTGGCTAAAATAAACTGTTTGAATTTGATTCTGATCGCTGGTTTGTGGCCAGGCATAACATTTTATTTGAATGTGAAGACAGTAATGTTATTCCTTTCCTCATATTACCCTTTTATTGTACTTAAATCTTGCTCAAAACTTATGTGATGTAATGAATCTCCATTGTGAGGTGGATATAGCAAAGTATACAGCAAAAATAATAAATATATAAAACATAAAATAATAAGTCATTCTTACTTGAACCGTCCGTCAGCAACCAGCGACTCATACATTGTTTTCTCTGCAGGTTTGATGAGGGAGCTCATAACATGGAGCGCGCCATTGCTTCCCTCTTTACTGCCACGCAGCATGCATGCATTTTCTATGCACACAGCCTAACAAAGGAAGAACATTGAGAGAGCATGGTTACAGGTCTGAAAGTCACTATACAAATCTGGAAACTATTGAGCTCTTGGGAGGGATACTGTCACTCTCTCCCGTTTGATTGCAATCAATCAAACGGGAGAATTTCTGTGTGGAAATTAAAGCAGCTGTTTCTAATATCTCAAGGACTAGAGCAGAAACACACTTCATCTGCCAAGAGCTGGACTAATTAGCTGTTTTATTGGATTTGTTTACAGTTGAAAGACTACAAAACCATGTTAACAATTGGTTGGGGGCCCCACTAATGGCTTTCAGATTTCCACCATGGAAGCCGGCACTCTTCATTATCTTTCTATCACTTTGCGTTTATCTCTTTTCCCTTCCTGACTCTCTGTTTGAGTCTCTGATGCAACAAAAATACACACACAAACAAACACTTTATTCTCACAGTGCGGTAAATGAAGACTCTGAGCAGTTTGCCAGCCAGTGTTTCCAGCGTCTGACCATTGTAGAGCTCACTCAGTGTAATTTTCAGCTTCAAGATGTGGTTTTCCAAAATGTACCTCAGTAGGCTCTGGTCTGTTTTCATCACTTCGTCTGACAAACACAAACACAAAGTCTAAAATGACTTCTTCTGCATATGCTTAAACAACATTTTCTAAATCAAGTCAAGTCCCACAAGAACTTGTTTTAAGATCAACTCACTAGTGAAGGCACCGTTGACAGGAGCAAGGAGTGTGTACTCTGTCTTTGGACCCATGGCAGCAGCTAAGCCCAGTTCGGACACCATGTCGTTGAAAGTTCTCTGGGACTCTCCCAACAGATCCTTTGCTTCCTTAGCTGATATGAACCACATAAATGAGATATGCTGACAAACGATTTAGTCAAATCATTTGTATTAATGTTCGTATATTCTGGGGGACACGTTACAAAGATTAAAACGCAAGATGTGTCTACCTGAGTCAGGAATGAGCACCTGGTCGATGAGGTGGATGACACCATTGGTGGTGACAATGTCCTTCTTCAGTACCATCTTGATGCCGTTGACTGTCAGACTGTCGCCATCACAGCCGATCTCTATGGTGCTGCCCTCTGCGGTCTCATACACTGTGCCTGCCATGATTGCCTCTGAACACTGGACGCTGTTCAACAGGTGGTAGTTCATCAAAGCTAAGAAGGTGGGTCGAAGTGTTCAAGAGATAAAGGGAGGGGAAAAGAAAAAGTTGATTAGGTTGGACACTTTTATCGACTTTGTGGGTTCCCTGGAGTTATTTTTGTAATTTGGTTATACAATCCAAGATTTTCTATTGCAATCATTACTCAATATACAGGCACATGTACACATGACTATTCTTTCAGTTCTTTTATAAATATTTACAACATTACCATATGGGATTACACCTCTGACTGAGTTCAACTGTCAAATTAAACAAGCAAAACTGGCCCACAAAAGAATTATAATGACAGTATAAAAAAGCATTCCAAAAATTTAAATGTAATCAGTGTCACACTGTGGGCCAGTTTACTCTGTGGCCCAAACCTTAGCTTGTAGAAACAAGGCACAGGGCTCCATATCTTTACTTTGGAGGTTTATCTAACATGGTTGGTTAGCAAAGCCTGTTTGCCAAATGCCAGAGAATTTATCTAACATTGTGTTCCCAGAGGATACCACTCAAATTGGATTCATGCAAATCGAGATTCCTGGCAGCCCAGTGACTCAGCAAATACGCAGATAAGAAGCCACTGTGGAGACATGATCCTACATCCATTATGTGGTTTGCGGACATGCTTCTGCGTTTGAGTGTGTATCTACTCTTCACCAACCAGAGTCTACAGCTATGTTAGTGGATGTGTGTTGCTGTTGTTTGGACACAGTGGTTCTTTGAGCTAAAAAGTAATGTTAGCATTGCTAAAATGCTCACAGTGACAATGGCAACGCATTGATGCTAAGCAAGTATAACATTAACCATGAGCAAGGTAACATTTGCTAGTTAGTAGCAAACAAAAAGTATGACTGAGGCTGATGGGAATAGAAGCTGTGACTTCTCAGCTTCACAAGGAAGAGAATCATGCACGTCTGCAGAAAGTTTTGTGCCAATCCATGTAGTTGATGTTTAGATATTTCACTGGCTAAGTGAAACCTTTGTGTGGCTATGGCAGCTAGGGAAGTCAATGGGATTCATCCTCATTACAGTTTCTACTAAATGTAATCTACTCTATTCAACAGCTATTGAGATATTTCAGTCTGGAACAAAGTGGTGAACTGACCATCTCACCAGCTCACATTGCCATCCTAGACCGCTCCTATTTTAAGTCAGCATGGCTAAACATTACTGTAAGTGCTCTACATCTCTGCACACTAAAATCAATCAAAGGATGGTATGCTAGTAGTGTACAATGTACCTTTAACAACATCCTTGTCTCCCAGGATACTCTCCAGGTAGCCTGGGCTCAGTTTGTCAAAGGCTTCATTAGTAGGAGCAAACAGAGTGTAGTGGCCAGGCTGGTCCAGCTTGTCCATCATACCAGAAGCCATCGCCACAGTCTGGGGGAAAGACAGGGTGTCTCATATGTAGCATTTCTCATAGTGATTCTTACTAAACTGGATCAGACATCTTGCTACAAACATTAAGTTTCCAACTGGTACAAGAAGAATTACATATATTTGACGTTACGTCATTTGAATTACAAATGTAGGAAATCACCAATCACAAAAGAAAGAGAAGCAGAGGAGACGATATTCAAGGGCTGATTACAGTTACAATCATTCCACATCAAGCACATTAGTCAAACGTAATGATAGCTTCATAACCCAGAGATCAGATTAGAGTGCATTATACATACACCGAATGAGGAGAGGTCCTCATTGACATCCAGGACTTCTTTGATGGTGCTGCCAACAGCACTGATGACCCGATCAATGACATGCACCACACCGTTTGTGGCCACCTGGTTACCATGGATGATCCTGGCACAGTTCACAGTCACGATCTTCACAGAAAAGAAAATTTATATTAAGCAAAGACCATCACTGGGGTCAGAAGTCTTTTATAGACAGAATTCAATCATTCATGCAATCACATGCGTAAACTGACCCCATTTGAGTAGTGGTTGATGTAGAGCCCCAGGTCATTGTACATTGAAGTAAGAGACATGTCGTTCTTCAGGTCTTTGGTCAGAAGACGGCGGTTCACCATGTGGAAGTGAAGAGCATTGAATAGCTCGATGTTTACGTTGCTCTCCAGTGCAGACCGTACACTCTGGAGAAATCAAACATCAGTTAAAGGGCGGCATGTGTGTGAGTAATTATTGTTTTCATTTATAGAAAGAAAAAGTTCTAAACCTTCAGTCTACTTACAGGATCCAGCCTCTTCCAGGCTTCATCGCTTGGTGCAAACATGGTGTAAGAGCCTTTGCCTTCAATTTCCTCTCTCAGCTTTGACATGTCAGCGTATTGCTGTGTGGTCGTAGCGCTTACGAGCCCCAGTGTACCATACACATGGTCAATAGGAGCCACTAGAGGGGAAAGCAGAGAAATTCTTGAAGAAACAGAATGGTGTTGTAGTACCAATTAACTACATTTTGAGTCCACCCCTACTGTACGAGGAACAATACTGCAATATCAGAGCAGATAGGGGCTGTGGTGAGAGTCACCTACCTGCAGGACATCCTTTCATGCCATCCAGCTTCATGTACCCAGGACAGCACTCATAAAGGACCATGCTTCACACACACATAAAAACACAGTAGATTAGCTGATCATGAAAAACATAAATTAATGATTTATGACAGAATGTACACATACAATACAATTCGTATGGTGTCAGAGACTTGTACATTATAATAATTTGGTGTCTTTACAACAGCAAAAAGCAGAAAAATAAAACATAGATGATGCGAATGTGTATGTAATGCAAGTTGAGAAAACAAGTTTGCCAGATTGGATCTGGATGATGACCATCTCATTAACGGTGGAGATGTTTGAGACAGGAGAGCGAGGCTCCACAAAAATGTGATCTTACTTACCAAATAACAAATCCATAATTAGGCAAAGCACATTTGACAGTCAGAGCAAAAGAAGTGAGAGTGTAAGTAAATATATATTTTTTAAAAAGCAAGCAAGTCAAAGAGAATAAAAAAAGACCCAGCAGGCCAATCACAAAGCTGGACTAGACTCAAAGAAAGACTAGCACGTTACAAGATACTTTCTTCAAGACAGGCAGCCAACATCATTTCCAATATGTCATGGATAAACCCAGTAAATTAAAAACAGATCAGTAAGCAAGCTCCTGGCCTAACGTTCTTAAACTATTCTATCTCCCTTCAAAATGATTGCTGAATAAAATATGTAAAGCAGTATTTCTCCAGGCTGTCACATTCCAGTCAGATCCAACAGCAGAGTGTCAGAAACATTATGTAGACTCACAGCTACCTCATTCCTAAGGAAACCGGAGCTTTACAGCATATGCTTTATATTCATCTAGATACTGTAGGCATGGTAACATGAAAACCAGACAGGGGTGTCTGCTGCCCCTGGCAGCTTTCTCTTAGTCATTAATCTAATTCCCAAGGTAGTCTCCAAGAAAAAGAAAAAAAATCTTGATATACAGTTGACTTCTTGTGCCCATGTAATAGATTTAGTAGTTGGGGTGGAAGAAACAGCTCAAAGAAGTAGAAACATCCTGGCAGGAAGCTGAGAGGACCTGCACAGCTGCATGTTCCTCAGTCAGTTACAGAATGTTCAAGTTGCACTTTATTGCAATGTTATGAATGAGGTGTGAGAAGACTGACAGAGTGACCCACAAGTCAATATTCTGTCAAATTTTGGTTTAATGGAGGAAAAAATTCAAATAAAGGTTTATTGAACCAGACGGTAATCAAAGCAAAAGATTTGATTTGGGACTCATCCTAAGCTAACTTAGGTCTTCCAAGATGCAAACAAACAAAAAGTGAGTTAACATTGGAAGCAAAACAATGATCCACCAGAGAAACAGCCACAAAGTTCCTGAATGCTGGAACGAGTTGAATTGGGGTTAAACCAGGTTCCAGTTGGACCCTTCAGTGTGTTTGCTAAAGAGGTTTGCCTAGAGAGGTTTGAAAGTCTTCCTGATTTCTGCTTCCCTGTGGAAATACTGCCTCTATATGAACTCTGTGCTTTCCCTACACGACTCACGTCCAAAACAAATAACAGTTTGCCTTCCTTTCAGAACAGTAGTGATATATTATGTAGGAAGAAATGACTCCCATAGCCCACTTCAAACACACACACACACACACATCTCCCTTCAACTCCCTAAAATGACTCACATGTTTTGGCAAATGCTCTGTAATCCTCTTTATTTGTGTACTGGAAATGTGTGTGTTGTGAATTAGCTATTTTTCTATGTCGCTTACAGTGTGAATCGTTTTCTGCTTTGACACTAATTGTTCTAATGTACATTAATATTTTTCTAATTCTTAAATATCCACACACAGCTGGCTGGTATGAAGTCATTGCTGTCTGGCTGCTCACTGACAGGATAATGGATGTAGTATAGACCAGAGACAGAACTAGCCAACACGCTGCAACTAAGTCTTTGGCAGTGTCACTGCATGAACCAGCTCAATGTGGCTTCCAGATGAGCAGATGTGAAAACACATGGCAGGAACACACACACACATACACATACACACACACATATACTGTACTGGGATCAGATGAAAACATTACAGTTTTTTTCTGTTACGTAATCAACGTGAAAGTGTTTTGTAGATTCAGTGCCAGTGGCTCCCTGAATTCTTTTTTTTAATACACAGGAATGGTCTTAATGGACTGTAAATTAAGATTTTATGATTTCTCTGGCATTATTGTGGTTTAACTACAAATAAACAGGGTGTTAAACACCTGTCCTCGGCTCCCTGCGTTTTGTGTCTATCACCTACAGCACACCACTTTGAAGAAAATTGCTTCCACCTGAACCTTCCAAACATCACCTCAGGAGATCATTGTGGAAATGAAGTCATTTAGAAATCCGCATATCATTTAGAGCAGATAATTAAAAGAACACGGAACGGCACTTTCTTAAAGATCCAGGTATTACCTCCTCACTGCTGCACCCTCAAAGCTTGTTTAAACATTCACTTGTTCGTACACCAGCTGGCAGTGAAACTGCCACACTGTAGACTCAAACACCCTTTCCCTAATCTCTCATCAACACCAAATCCAGCTCAGACATAACCATAGCTGGGTGGATTTGCTTCACTGCTGCTGTACAATGTCCTCACTGTGACCACAGGCAGAGGCAAAGCTTTCACCTTCCTTAGTTCAATCACATCTTTAACTTAATACACTTCTTTAAACCTGTTTTAGGCACAGAGGGACTGAAATACACTTCTTTAAACCTGTTTTAGGCACAGAGGGACTGAAAAGATGACTAATTTAATGGGATTGGTAAAAGGAGACGTGTCTTCATTGTACTTCAACAGTCCAGAAGTAAAAAACTATGAAAATTGCCACTTTGGAAACCCTCGTTACCTTCCTGCCATGCACCCTCGTGTTACATTATCTTGTCTCCATGTAATGTAATCTCAGTATGAGCCACTGCTGTAACAGGTTGGGAGAAAATCACTCACTTCTGGACTCAATCAGTCTTTTGTCTATTGTCTTATCTCTTTATTTCCAAGCTCATCACAGCAGGGGGTGTTACAGCTGCAGGAGAAAATGTGTACGCGTGTGTGGGAATGTGTTTTCTTGCATGTGCATGTGTGTATGTTAGAAACTAAGTGAGGGAGAGTGTGTGGTTTTCCCCCATCTCTCACTATGCTTTGCATTCAGCTCCAGTCGAGCCTTACACTCCATCAACACATCAGCAGCTACATTTCATATTTCTACTTCAATATCTACTCATTTACTACTACCACGTGTCCTGCAGTCCGAAAATGAATTCTACTCTTTTGCTGGAACCCCATATTATATATATAAGACATATAAGACGTTTTTTCACCCAAAGCGAGACAGTTTTTTATACTTTATCGCTAAGTTCTGAAACAGCTGTCACTCCCACCGTGGGACAGAAAAGTCTTCACTTAAACCAGCAACCTTAAAGTCTTCTTAGAAGAACAAATGAAGAACCCATCACCGTACTAAAGCTGCAATATATCCTCTATCTAATCCAGCTGCACACAAACATTAAAAGCATATAGACACAATTGTTCCTGAGCATCTTAAAAGTATCAGATGGAAAGTGGGGCATCAATCACTCATCAGCATCAACAGGACTAGAGAAAAGACCCGGGCCCCCAGGATACAAAGCATGTCTAGACTTGAGAGGAGGGGGTTAGACAAAGAGGACAAAGAAGGATACTGTATATGGTATACAAACTCCATATGTGGGAAATTGGGAGTGTGAAATCCAGTTGGAAAGGAAACACACATTGTGTGTTGTGCTGAAGTTCTATGAAATAATAATTTATTTATGGGATTATTAAAGTATTTCTGATTCTGATTCTGATTCTGGAAAACAGGAATGATATACCGCAGTGTGGGCATTGCTTTATTTCAAAATCCTTAAAAAGACGTCTTTAATTAAAAACGTCTGTATCTTTGGGAAGTTTCAGCTACATGTTCAGGTGACTGGAGGTGAAATGACCCTGAGGGGCCAAACAGTGCTGACCTTGGCTGTTTGAACTATAAAGAGGGGACCAGGTGAGTAGGTCAGTGCAGAAACAGACTCTACAAATAGCTGATGTTAGTGTGTAAGCTGGGAGTGATTTACACCAAAGCAGTTTGGACTCTCTAAAGCACAAAAACAAAAAAAAACAAAAAAACATGTAGTAATTTGATCTATTTAATCTTCTGCGAAAGACTTACGCCTTCTTGCCGCAGATGGAGCCTTTGTACCAGTTCCTGCATGTGCTGAAGTACTTCTTTTGAGTCCCCAGGACCTGCTGCAGAGCGCACACATTGGGTCTGCAAGAGAAGGGAGGAGGTGAGGAAGGGGTGACAAAAAAAAAAGGTGCAGGGTTATGGAGGAAGGGTAGGTGAGACAAGGTGGAAGAAGAAGAGGGAGGAGGGATGGACAGGTAAGGTGAGGAAAGGAGAATGGTGAGATGGGCAGAGTTGAGGGGGGAGGTATGACACAGGTAGGGGTGCATGCAGGTAAAAAACAGACATCATGTATTCATGCTGCTGCTTCTTAACAATGAATACTTTCACTGTGTCTGGAGCTTTTGGTTTAAAGTTTTATTTTGTCTAATCACAATTTCTTATAACGGCGAATTTCAGAAACTAAAAAGTGAGAGACTTTTCCATTAAATCAATATTTTCATATTTTCATCCATGTTCCTGACCTGCTTCTCAAATCACGTTCGAGTTCTCTGTGTGATTTTAAACCACCTTTGAACAAACACAAATCTAAAATCAGACACATCTCAGTCTGCTTGTTACTAGTCATGCAAATTAATGTTCTGCAGACAAATGAACACAGGTTGATCATGGTTCATAAAATCACTTACAGACAAAGAACAATCACAGCATTCCTTAAATTTAGCATATCAGCTCTGTCTCTCCTCACACATCTTCTCACCTCTCTACTCCCCCCCTTCAACATATCCCCTATATCCCATCTCCTTACCCTTCCTTCCTGGCCCGTATGCGACTGTGGCTGACTATCTTGTCATAAGCTGAAGAATCCACACTCCCAAGAGAGCAGAGTGCCACCAGCACTAAGGTCACCACTAGCAGCTGATGCATCCTGGGCAGTTATCAGTCCTCTGTACTGCAAGGGTACCAACACACACTCCTTGTCTTTAAAACACACACACAAACACACACTCTCACCCCCCAAAAAATACACAGGAGATATGGGAGTGTGAGTGAGAGATGGAGCTTTTATACCAACAAGTCTCTCTCTCTCTAGCACATACCCACCCACCCTCTTTTTTACTCCCCCACTGTCTATACCATTATGTCCTGCTCTCACCCACACACACCCTTCTCTCCAGTCAAAATCCTCCCTCCAGCTCTGACTCGAGCATGAGCTTATTCTTTCTCCCTCCCTCGTGTTGTTTCACATTTCTCATGACTTTCTTTACCACCATCACATCCCAGAGCACCGAGGACACCCCATGATTCCAACTTTGCATTGCTCTGCTCTTTAAAAGGGGGGTTTTCCTCCAGCTGTGGAGTGTCTTTTAAAAACATTAGCATATAACACACTGGGAGTTCCCCTCACGATTAAAAGAAGCACAAAAAGAAGTAAGTGCATGAAATTAATCCGTTAAAGTTATATTTATAGACATTTTACTTGACATTGACACCTAAGCAGACACACAGTTACACACCTCTAAAACGTGTCCTTGGGGCATTTGGCAGCCAAATATGGGACTTGAATTGACAGAATTCTATTAAATAGGTTTCAAATTGGGTTGTAAATCAAACTCAAAGAGCCACGGTAATGAATCTGTGTCTATGACAGGTTCACGCTTTGCTTGACAGAAGCCTGACTGTATTTTTATGGTCCATCCCCTGGAACACCACTCTCCTCCTCATTACATTTACGACGTGGATTCATCATTTCCACCAGCCTTTTCCTCCCCTGGAACTCCTGTACGCGCTCGTCTTTTCTCTTTTACTCTCCCTGCTGTCACTTTCATCGCTCATCAGCTCAACCCCTCCCCTGGTTCCAACTTCTCCCTGCAGCTGTCTCCATCTCTGGTGTTGAAGCCAGATCTGATATTGAGTGTCAGAGGATCTATTGTGAAACCTCTTGTCATGTACGGTCTTGACTTGTGAACAGGCATGCTTCTATAGCTGTAGACACGCAGGTCAGCACCCTGATGAACTCAATTTTCATTCCACAAATATGACAGAGTGGATCAGAATAAATACATATAATGCAGCAAAGCAGAGATCAGAGAGATTTTCTGTTCAGAAATAACACACACGTGCAAAACAATGAAAGCAGATTGAAGTGAAACCACATTTATTTATTAACAGCAGATCACAGACTTACTCACACTTTCTGAACTCACATGAACTCTCTTATCCCAGGAAGGGCCACAGCATGCAGGAGGCTGAGCCATTTTCAGCAGGGCCTCCTCCCTTCAGAGAAAACTTCCTGTCGATGATACTATCTGAACATTTAAGAAAGGAGGACACACTTATTCATCCTGCAATTTAATGTAATTTAAACTTTACCAGCCTTTTTATTCCCCTCCCCACCAGATGCATGTGATGGATTATTACTTTGATTACAGTTAACAGTCCAACGCCCCGTTTCTCTGAGATATAGGTCATGTTCCTGGCCACAGGACTGTAAAACAGAAGGTGGTTATTGTGCATCTCCAATGAGATATTGGCAGAGATGAACTGGTACTCAGGAACTGCGCCGAACAATCCGCCTTCTCCTGACCTAATCCTATAATGACATCTCCCTCTAGTGGGAAGGACTTGTCAGTACAGTCACGTGTGAGGTCTCTGCAACCTTGATCACAGTCACAGATCACAGATCTCAGTTTTTAAAAACTGATTTATTGCACACACACACAAAAAACAGTGAATTATTTGATAATTTTGCACATACCAGTGGTCCAGGTTTGATTCCTGCCCTTGCTGCCCTTTGCTGCACGTCTTATCTACCCAAAGAATAATTAAAAAACACAAAGTCACACATCAATATGAACTAAAATGTAGTATTACATAATACCGATAATAGGAATAAGATTGGAGCATTTAAAATGTGTCAGTGTGTGCATGTTTGAACACTCTCTATTCATGTGTCCCTGCATGTGTGACAGCCTGGTTTAGTGAAAGATCCATCGCAAACCCAGGAGCACTTCAGCACGGCCTTTTGATCACGCATGGAGCTCGGTTTCATCATCTGCTCAATGTTTCATCTCTTTTTCACTTGTTCTGTCACTCTTTTTGCTGATAGAAATTAGGGCCACTGAGAGGTTTAAATAGAAAAGTGTCAGAAGAAGTCCACTTGGAGGGAGTACATACAGAGCAGGTGATGCAATTTTGAAGCAAAAAGAAACACAAAGTAACTAAATTGTTATCGGCACGCTGACATGCTCAAACGAGCAAACTAAAGTAAATGAGTCACAGAGTGAGAAAGGAAACGACTGTAATGTAATTACTCGAGTTGTCTCAAACAGAAATCTAGTAGCCGGCTCCAGATTGTACTGAAGTCAGTTGCAAGGCATTTATCGGGATCTAGGAGAAGAAACCACATCATGCCTCTCATGCCCTTTGGGATCTTTCTGTTGACTTTTAATGCTTGTCAAGGCTCTGTCCATGCTATATGTTATATATCTGACCTTTTAGTCGTGTATGAGCCAGTCTAGTCTGAGCTCCTCGGGCAGAGGTCTCCTGTCTGTTTCTAACGTGTGGCTGAAGACTAGCGATGACAGAGCAATGACAGAGGAAATCAGGTCTGCAGAAAACACACAACGATGGTTGTCCTGTTTGTTATTTGCATATATATATTTTTTAATAACAATATTTGTAAAGATCATCATCATTATTATTACTTAGTAATTCGACATGAACTCCGACCAGCCTCTAAAGCAAAGTGCTGGCAGATAAATGACACACTAACGGTTTCCTCTGGTTGTGGGTTTTTTCCTGACTGACTGTTAGAAATAATGAAAGCAGCGGCTGTTAATGGACAGATTGTTTTTGCTGTGAGGAGGAAAAATCTTACTGAAAGGATTTGTGGAGGATTCTAACTCCATTAATGCACGCTTAAATGGCACTCTCTTCCGGGATTCAAACTTTTTAACAGACTTTCATTCAAAACAAGACGGACGTTAAAGCTCAGTTACCCATGTGTCTTTTAAAGTTTGTGTTAAAGCACTGTATGTTAATGTGACTGAAGAGAGGGCAGAATCAATAACTCAATTATCAGCTGCTTCACTAAGCTGATGTTGTGCCCACAGAGGATTAAAAAAAGCAGTTCTAATAACCTCAGGCCTCACTCTTCTTCAGATTACAGACTTATCTAGCAGCAGTGCACCTCCCCTTAGTTTAAATGTATGTGTTTTTAAATTGGAGCCTCGAGAGCCGAGTGAACCTTATTGACATGAATTTTTTAAATGAATTAAGTGGAAACATGGCACCATGTTGTTATGCTTTCATTTCTTTGAAACTAATTCTTAGAGCACATAAAAAATGTCCTTGATAATCAAATCCACCAAAACGACAAAGAAAATAAAAACCTTTTAACCAAATCAATTCTTGTTTTTTGGAGATTTCTTTTGAGTGCCTCGAAGCTTTTCTTCACAATCGATAAGCCTTTATGAACGACTACAAAGGACTCAGAAAACATCATCATTGTCAAACAAACTATCAAAAGTAAAAAGTAAAGTGTTGGCAGCCGAAAAAACTTCAAACTGCGTTGATCTGTACTGACAGCTTCACAGAGCTGAAATGAACAAAGATGAATAATGAGTATATTCAGTTTATTTGGATCTGTTTTAATTTCTATAACATCATTCATTCAAACTAACATGACATCTATAGTTACCAGTTAAAAACAGGAAATCTGTTTAAAATAACATGTTTATTTTCTGCAGGAGTGATAAAACATGAATAATATGTTGCTTTAAATGGTCCACAGGCTGTGTCCATGTTGTATATCTGCCATCTTTGTTTGACTGACAGTTGGCCACACTGTACCTTACATAGTCATAAACTGTCATGTCATGTGTAGCAGTATCCTCTTCAGAATGATGAAAATCACAATCCCAGGTTTTTGCATAGAAAAACATTTACAGAATTGTTGTTGCACGATCAGAGCTTGACACATCATCCTGGAGACACTGCACGCCAGTGTAAAGTGTGTAAAGTGCAGGAACAGACGGAGTAAGGCAGAAAAGTCGGGTCTAAAACACAACATATCTATTGCTCCAGTGAGATAAGGATGGGAAGAGTTAAGCAGTGCAGAGATAACAGGAGAGGGAAAGAGGTAGAGAGAGATCGATGAAGGAGAGAGCATGGTGAACGGTGGGACATTTGTCAGATAACAGGCAGGGGGCAGAGAAGAGATTAAAAAAAAGAAAATGATCAGGTTCAGGAAATAATTACTTCCCAATTATCTGTATGAATGAGATAAGATGAAATCACTTTATCCTAAAATCTAAATCCTTGCACTGCTCACACAGAGATCCGTTTACCTTTGCTGCATCTGCACTACTAATTTAACAGCATTAAAACACATGAAGCGAAGGCCTCCCTGAGTCTCCAAAGATCAAACATGATCATCAGTTTAGTCATAACTGGAAAAGTTAGACTCTGCAAAACAAATGCCCTCACTCGAAGCTCACATTGATTGTCAGTCTTTTTGTCTTCAGTCCAGCTTTACTTGGCCTGTGGTTTAATTCATATACGTACTGTCACATCTCACACTTCTTGACCCTGACTAACATCCATCAGCTACTGAGTCAGAGCAGGGTAAAATCTCTCTGTCCTTCTCCGTTTCTCTTCTTCCACCTTCATCCGAGCTGTTTTCATCCAGGGCCTCGTTTGCTGCAGCTTCATCTTTATTTTCTGTCTCCAGGAGTCTTTTCTCATCCTTACCTTTTCTGGTATGCTCTTTGTCCTGCCCCTCTTCATCTGAGCCCCCAGACTCCCCTGCTTCCTCTGACAAAGAGTACATCTCTCTGGAAAGCTCTCCTCCACCCGATCCTTCCCCACCGCTGCTCCAGTGGCGTTTCTGGAACAAGCCAAAGTCAGTGATATCTTTAGGCACATTTCTCTTCTGGCTTGACTTGTTGCTGGAGCTCTCATCAGACACTGGGGACAAGAGTCCGTTAGGCAGGCCGTTGGAGGCTTCAGGTGGCCTGGGTGAAGCTGTAGAACTGCCCTGCTTGAGGATGGATGCAATGATCTTGAATCGGTTGAATTTGCTTTTGACTTGGCTGCTCTGGGGGCAGGCGGAATCCTCGAGAGAGGAGTTGGAGTAAACAAGACTGGAGTCCACTGAACTGCCACTGGCCTTTGCCCCCTGTAGAGCAGGCTTCCCCGTCTTCATCATACCCATCACCTCATAACGAAAACTCGAGATATCTTGTTTCAGCTCCTGGCAGAGAAAAAAATAAAAAGTGAGCTCCCTTGGTAAATAAATAAATAATTTTTATTTAATTATGAGTCCTAGTTGTGGGTATCTGCAGAACATTCTGCAGAGTATTGATTCCATTTACACTCAGTCAATACTAAGTGGATAAAGTGGAATTCATAAAATAATGATACAGCACCTTCTTTTCCCTCAGAGCTTACAAGAACATTTAATTGGTGACAAATAATTGACAACTTGTCTCAACAAGCCAGAAGTCAATACTGCTAACAATAATCCTTTTTTTTTTGTGTCAGTAAAATGTCATTTATATGTTGCTGACCAAATAACATTTGTTTTGGCCACTTGAGGGTGGCAGAAATAAGCCGTGAACACGACACTTTATCATATAAGTATGTGGCAAACCTGTTAGCAAGCAGTATTTGCACATCCAGCAGTTATAAAGGAACATTTATTTTGAGTTGTTTGTGTCCACCTGATGAATTTAAGGCTCTCCTTTTAGCTCTGCTTTTAGTCTCTACCGATTCCTGAGGCCCTTTTAGCTGCTAAATGTTCCACTATGTAACTTTATCTGCCATTTGGGTTTTTAGAGCTTTTCTATGAAGAACAGCAGCGCCCGAAAACAACGCTATGAAAGCATTGAGAGAGAACCAGAACAGCAAAACTGTGGGCTGGAGAACCTAAACAATGAGCTCTGACTGTGTGTTTGTCACTAAAAGCTATTCTGAGCAAACAGATCTAGACACATGATTCATTGGTAAGAATTAGAAATATTCATTCTAGGTGCTTTAAATCTTTCTCTTTGCTCTGTAGGAGCTATGCATGTGTACCTTGAAGTTCTCTTCCGTCAGACCTTCCTCTGTCTTGGCATCTCTGATCATGGCTGCCACGTAACGTTTCACCAAGTTTCTCAGTACCTCCTGCATCAGGGATAAAAAATTAAAAAAAAACATCTGTACACAATAAAATCTTCTAATATTGAACGAGTGGTGTTTTACATTACAATGCAAAAAAAGATTCAAAAGATGGCAAAAACACACACAAAGACACATTTCAAGCCACATGTCCTGTGACAATAACCACCTGCAGATACAGACAATGTTAAAGTCCTCAACAGAGAAATGATGATCATCCTGCTGACTGTAATTATGAGGCCTATTGTATGAGAAAAAACAGAAAAGCTTGCTGCTGACACATTGAAAAGGAATGTGATGAAAGGCAGTCAGAGAGCAGGATGTGTGATCTGTCACATACACACACATGCAGACACACACAAACTGTACTTTCTCATACTCAAAAACTCATTCAAGTGGTTAAAGGAACATTATGTCACTTTGCTCATAACAGTGATATCCAGTGGTTAAAAACTGGTACTGCAGCCCGAGAGAGGGAGAAAAATAAGATGTTACTTTCTGATTGTCTTACAGCGGTTATGTTCACTACAATAAACAACCGTATAGATTCCGGTAGGAGAAACATCGCACACAGTTTTGGCAACTTTTGAGAAACGAATCGGCAAATTTAGAGATAAAAGTAACCTGGTCAGTTCCTCCAGGAAACCAGCCTCCTTCTCTGGCAGTAGGAGCTGAGCAGGTCCTGCTGTTCGAGGGTGATTATGTGCCAGGATTCGGGTACTTGAACTCAGTGCCTTTTTAGCTGCCCACAACTGTGTTGTAGAGTCTTTAGAAACTTTATCAAGTTTCATTATTCTCTGATGACACAGCATGGCCATTTTATGATTTAACACAGTAAATATCTGACATATTGTTCCTTTAACTTTGTGGGGTTCAACATATGGGTCTGCACAAAGTTGTTGGACCCCACACTGTGTGTGGGCTCCTTGTATTCAGCCCCCACGGATATACAGAAACAAGCGCGCACACACACACATACACACAGAGGACAATCTCAGCTTGCTTTTAAAGAAACTACATTTACCTGATACTGATGGTTTATCCTCACGTTCTCTGCTGCTCGCCTCTGCACAGAGATCAGATGCCAGAGAGGTTAAGTTACAGAAAGAGTGGGAAACAGGAAGATAAGAAGTTAAATAAAGTATATTTAGTTTTTCTTCACAGTAGCACAGATTTGTTTGAAACTTTGCTGTCTGTGGGTCTTACTCAGTGCTGCAGCCATTTTCTCAGTTAACTGATTCATAATTTTAGGTTTTTAAGTTTTATCTCACCAGAACTCTTGCTTTAACAATCACTGAAATGATGAATAGAATACCGTCAATTTCTCTTCCAATCCACTCATCGTTGCAGCTCTAATACTCTATTATAATGGTGGCTTTTAAAAAAAGTAATTGCTGTCTGTTTGACAAGCCAATCAGCCTAACACACAGCCAGTCCCCACCAGACTTTTTCTCATCAAATAACATCAAACTCTTTTCTTTCTACCCCTGTGAAACATATAACATGTGTTTAAGCATTTGACACCAGACTTACTCCAAGAGTTCCAAAGGTTTCGGGTTGCTTGGATCTTGTCCTCTTGCACACTTGCCTCTTGATCCAGCACATGAGATACCAGAATGATTTGGGGCTGGGGATGATGTTGAACGGGGCTGGCAGAGTGCCTCCTTCCTCAAAGTAACTCATCCACAGCTTTGTCCTGGCAAACTTCCACTCAATGTCTGCATGATCCTGAAACCAACATTATGCACATGAAACAAACTAGCAACACAAGCATTGCTGTATCTATTTTACACACTGGTGTGTTTTAATGTTTGATCTCTTCTCACAGCAATGTGCTGGTAGGAGTTGTTCATCATGGCTATGAGCATGTTGAGGAGCACCACCAGTGAGATGATGTTGTAGGTGCCGAACATGGTGGCGCCGACAAACTCCGTGAACTGATGGTCTGCATCCACGTTGGTGACATACAGGCTGATCAGACCAAAGATTGACCAAAAGAGAGACTGCAGGGTCTCAAACAACCTGCAACAGAAACACACAGTATGTGTTACTCAGATAAATAGTACTGCAGTTGTTGGTGAATATTTTATCAATTGAAAGACTGGAGAAAATGATTTAACTAAAACATCAGTCTCTCTCTTAGCAACTGAAACTTGAGAGATCTCACACATTTTGCAAAGCAGTAGCAACAACATCCATGGACACACAACTCTTTCTTTCTTTGCCACTCAGTTTCACAACATCACACGTCTATCCCACACTCACAAGCACAAGTTTGGATTCATGTGAACTCACGTGGAGAAAGCGTTATTCTGCTCCACACAGCGGATGCCTTTGCATTTGCCCTTCTCATCTGAAGCTTTGGTCTCATAGTAAAAGTAAAGCTGGTTTAGGCCGTTAGCAAAGGCCAGTAAGACCTGCAGAAGGAGAGGAGTTAAGTAAAGTGGATGTAATTAATGAATTAGTGATGTGTTTTTCCCCCCTAATGTTTACTGTACTTCTCCCACATGTATGCAAACAGTTGCACATTTACCAGGCAATAGATGAACAGGAACTTCAGGATGTCCAGCAGCATCCTCCCAAGAGAGATCTGCAGCGGCCCCAGGTGAGAGTTGGCTGTGAACAGCGAGATGAGGCGAAGGGAACTGAAAATGTTGGCAATGGCAAACACTGCTTCAGCTACTAGTGTTGGATGCCACATCTCCCACTGGTTTCTGGGTTTACTACCACTGTACTGAACACGACAAAGGAAAGAACACAGGAAAGTTACATTACATTCTACCGTATAATTACAGTAAAATAAAAAAAATCTACTAGATAACTAGTTACCTTAGTGTAGGCTACAATTTTGAGGGAGATGGTGGCCAGGTATAGAGAGTTCATCACAAAGTCCATCAGATTCCACCAGTCGTGGACATAGTCTTGGAAACCGCCATCCCACATTTGTTTGATTTCTGCCCAGATGAATCCTAGAAATACAGAGATTGCCTGATCATCTCTTCAATAAGCTTATTTTTGATTGGCTGGCAGGTGTCAGTTAAAATAGTAAAATAGAGTTATTTCAAGCATCTGGGATTGTGCAAATAAAAGTTTATTTTCTGCTACAACCTTTGGTGGGAGTTGGAGCATGTGGATGGACATGAAACTCCTCTCACCAGAACAAAAGATCAGATATTACATGATGAAATATCTGGTTAATTTATAAACAAGACTAACACCCCTTTCACTCACCGAGTACCCAGGGCAGAATCATCCATTCCACAGTGGTTGGTGCAGGACCCTGCCTGTCCTGCCTGTCCTGCTCAGTGGTGACAATATGCTGGGAGGCAAGGAGCAACAGGAATAGAAAGGTCAGGTAGGACGCTGTGTGGCAGATGAACTTGATGAAGGGCTTGCGGATGAAGAGGCCGTAGCGACTCTTAGGAGCAATGAGGTAGCAGAGAGCAAACGCAGGGTAGAGGAGGCCGATGAAGACGCAGGTGAAAAACTTCCCTGCCCATTGGCGCCGTCTCCACCCAGGGAACTCATCATACCACCGGGACGCCAAGAGCTGCTGGCAGTTTGGCTGAGCTACAAACTTAAACGAATAAGAGAAGGGAGGAGAGAATTATTATGTGATGACTAAAACAAACTTCAAGATAAGACATGATTGCAGAATTTAAGAATCCTGGAAGAGAGCATCATCAGCCTGAGGCTGTAGTTTTACAAAGAACATAATGCCCCAGTGACCGCAAGCCAGAATTAGCACCTGCAGCAAGATGCAGTTTAGAGCAAACAAACGTAGGAGTAGGATGTGTTGGTGGTGTCAGAATTTGAAGGGTAATCATCAACACACACGTGAATTTAAGAACAAAATCAGGTAACGGCTGTCTTGACAGAAAAAAACAAAAAGGGAACATTACATGCTGTCAAGAGACGAGAGGGTTGTGTTTTTAAGATAACTGCACTGCATTTGATTTTCCTGAGAGGTCTCAATTTGAACTGCGAATTTTATGCCTCTTATCCTCGACAGAAATTAACATTAATCCACATGTTGGAAAAATTTGCATTATTTGACATTTTGTGTTTCTGTGGGATATATTACATGAAAAAATGAACATTTTGACAGAACTAATGCCATTTTTAACTTGATAACAGATACAGATGCATCAAGACTGCAGCTGTGCTGTGGGACTGCCTCAGCCAAACGGACTGAAGCATCAGCAGCACATGGAGATAATCCAGAGGTGTCAGGGATACATCAAAAAGACAAAACAAACTCTGTATGTACAAATAAGTTGAGCATGTTCACAGGAGTGCATGCACATTCAGACACACTCAAGCAGACACACACAGTGTTGTAAAATGTCACATTGAGCCTCTGTGTCAGAGTTAAAGTGTCGACCGGCACCATTAGGTGCCAATTCACCAACTCTGCAGCCTCGTTACCATGGGAACCAGAGATCCCTATCTGTGTTGTGGAGAGACAGAGAGAAAGAGAGAGAGAGAGAGGGCAAGATAATAGGCCTGATCAATGGCAGATACAAGTGGTCAAAATGAGTTTCCTCCACCTGGTGGCTTGGCCTGGACATCCAGAGGGAGCTCGGCCGCTGCTCTATCAAATCAAAAGGAGCCAGTTGAGGTGGTTCAGGCATCTGATTAAGATGCCCCCTGGGCACCTCCCAATTGGAGGTGTTCCGGGCATGTCCAACTGGGAGGAGACCATGGGGAAGACCCAGAATTGGCTGGAATGTGTTGCTGGGGATAGGATCTCTGAAATGCTAAACCTGCTGCTACCGCAACCCTACTCCAGATAAGCAGAAGGAAATGGATGGATGGATGGATGGATGGATGGATGGATAAATGGATGAATGGATGGATGGATGATTAATGATACAGCTTCCACTCTTTATATCACCGTTATATCAACATATTCTGATGATGGAAGAATGAAGAGGAAAAAGCCTTCTGTAAAACTATTCTGAGGGTGAAACTTATTATAGACAAAATAGCTAACCTTATTAAGATGCAGACAGAGGTCTGAAGTAGACCCGCGAGTGCAGGCAAGTCTCGTAATGATTTAAGCCCAGAAAATAATAAAACAAAGAAAACAGTGATAGATTGAATTGTTCTGAAAGCTATTTGTCACAGGTGTTTGGAAGTAAGTGCTCCATCCACAAACAAAAGAGTAGATGTTTGGTTTGCATATTTATTTTGTCAGAACATTATTTCTAATTAATGAGAGAAAAGAAGAGGTACTTGAGCTGCGTGATGGCTCGCCTTAATCAGCATGATATATTAAACTCAGACAGTGGTGGAAATGAGGTCAGAAATTAAGTTAATTAACCTTATAATTAAGAAACCATGCTCACGTTTTTATTTAATTATTTTGTCTGTTTTTCTTTTTAATGTACTGAAAGACAGAACAGATGTTAAATAGTTTAAATATGTCTGAAGTCAAATTTTTTATCAAGTTTTTATCAAGCAGCAGGTAAAGTCCACTGTCATCTTTTAGAGATGTAGTGTGGAATGAGTAAAAATATTATCGTACCTTCTCAGACATCCTCCTCATATACTTTCCTCGGTGGCAGCTGAGACAGGATAATTTGTGTTACTGTCGTATTTTGAACACCAGCCCAGAATCCCAAAGACTTTATTTCCCGTGTGTTATACACAGCTGATTTCTTATACTTTCCTCTCCCAATTCCTTTTTATCACCCAAACCTGTGGTATCTAAACCTCTCTTCATCTGTCACCACCACTTCCAAAACTCAGCTGTAGTAAAGTGTCATGTTTGCCTTGGGAAGCTTATTCGCACAATTCAAACAGGATCCCTCCTCCCTCTAGCTTTACCAACATAAAACATCTGCTGAAAGTGTTCTCCACTCTCACAGATGTGCACTGACAAGCACACAGCCCACAGGTGAAATACAGGTTGTTATGAAGTCCATGGATTTTTAAGAGCATACACTGATGATCTCAATGATGTAGGATGCAGAGTAATTTGTTTTTGATCATCATCCACACAATGTGGACTCTCACATTGAGAGGGTATCAGTGCAATTTCAAGATTTTTGTTTTTTAATCAATGGTATGATATTATTATTATTATTATTATATAATCAGAATCAACCTGCATATCTGAAGCCTAGAAACACACTTAAACCTCTCCACTATGTGAACTTTCAGATGACAAATAGGATTTCGGAATCAACCCGCACACTGACGATCACGCCGTCACCTTTAGTGCATGTGAAGTAGCCTCTCCGAGCGTAAACTACAGTAACAGATGACATAAAGTGCTTGCATGAGATCCAACTGGTCATTTGAGTTTTCTACAAACTGTGCTGACAGGGAATGGAGCGGATCTCTTGTGAGACTCGATAAAAAAAATCATTTGGCGGCTGAACACTGCTCGACATGAGACTGAACTTTGAAGACAGATATCTGTCGCAGTCAATTGCTGTAACAACGGAGTGCTAATGGTCCTTCACCACATAACACATATTCCTGTTAGTGCAATTTCATCTCCATTTAATGGAGACATTAAGACGTCTTGAAGCACTGAATTGCAGTTTTTATGAGCTATCACATGGGGGCAATGTCAAACTACAGCGTGTAAAATGTATAGGTTGTCTCGAAGAGCATTGAATATTAAATAGAGAGAGAGAGTTCCTGAGCACAGTGTGAATCTTCATTGTGCTCACCTGTATTTTTGCAAGTCTATCAGTACAATTGAGATTAATCCACAGTTGAAACCCTCAGGGAGGTAAAAGGGATGATCACAACTCTAATGCGTATGTATTATTGATTATATTTATCTGATTTGGCCTCCTGCTGCAACAAAGCGCAGGCTGCTCTGTTATAGCTGAGCTCTTTAGATGGGAGGCCTGTGGAGATTTCTCTTCAGACCGTTATAAATTGCTTTCCTCAACCCCGGGAGCACGGTGGCAGCAAAGCCGAAAAATACACACAGATGCAAGGATAGGATAAATGCAAAAACCGTAAAACAAGTAATTGTAAACACACGCTGAGCACATAAAAAGGTTAAAAGGAGAGCTGTCCTTCAGATGGTTCAGCTGAGGGTCAAAAACACACTCCTCATGAGTCACTGCAACACTCACCAACAGCAAGCAAAAATAAATTAAAAAAAATCACACATTCAGGCTGAATGTCATGCCAATTATAAGAGCCCGAGTGTTTGTCTGAAAGAGATGAGTGGTGATCACACCGCAGACAACATGCCCTGAACACAGTTACTGCCTCTGTAAAAACAGTCAACTGAGCCTTCCTGGTCCACCTGAGTGTCCACTTAATTCTTGATGCCTCACAGGAGGTAAAACCCTGTCTGGCTTAAAGATCATCTGTCACAGGTATGGAGAAATGACTATAAATACATCTGCACTGAGTGTGAGTTGCAAATTTACTCTGTACTTTGAAGAAAACCATGGTTATATATATATATATATATATATATATATATATATATATATATACAGCCGTCCGTGAAGACCTGAGGGCAGCATGTTCATATTTTCAGAGCAAACTTAAAAAATATTATCTTTTTAAACTGACCTTTACTTGAACTATATTTATAAATTGTCTGTTTATATATTTTAATATGTATAATTTTCACTATTACTTATTTAGTTTGTTAGTTGTCTGTTTATCTCTTTATTTTTGCTTTTTACTCTCATTCTATTTGCCTATTAGTCTATCTATTCATATACTTTCATGTCACACTTTATTTAATTATTTTTCATATTTGGTCTCCTGTATTATTAATATTGTTTATTTATTTCATTTCATTACCTGGCTCTGGTGTTTCCTCACAGCAAGATGATGAGATGACGTTTCCTCAGTTTATGTTGTGCTTTTGTTTATAATAGGGTGGGGTTGAGGGTTGGGGGAGTTATTGCGTGAAGCACTTTGTGTTACATTTTGTTTGTATGAAAAGTGCTCTACAAATAAAGTCTAACTGATTAAGTGATTGATATTCTGGAAAAAAAAATCAAATAATCTCTGTCTAAAACATCCAAGTGGAAAGAATTTCAACATGTCAGTCAGATTATTAGTTCCCAGTGGAAATCAACTTATTTCAAGTTTGTTTTTTTTTTCTTAAAATTGAGTCTTGGAGGTTTGAGATTTAATCCTCTGAGGGCTGATCATTCACCCATGATGCAAAAGCAAATGACCCCAGAGGGTTAGAATACGGCAAATTGCTTCATTGGAATGAAAGAATGTAACTTTTTGTTTTTGGAAGAAAATACTTGATAACTTTTTTTATAATAAACAATGTTACAGACTCAATTACAGTATTAAATTACTTCATAAACTACACACACTGCTACAGAATAAGACTCTCCAGCAGAATAACTTTACCTTGAAATGACTGAACCGTTCTACATTTATCATTTGCAAAGGGCAGCTGGGTGGACTATTCCACACATCACGAGTCAGAGACCTCCATCAAAGTCTCAGTGTGATCGAAGGCTGTTATTGATAGAATGCAGCTGGAGACAATGTTGGGACATCTCCTGGTTAATTAAAACAGTTGCGGCAGAGGCAGCAGGAGGGGGCGTTTGTTCACAGTTTGTGCGACAGTGAAGACAGAGAGGTTGGGTAAGCTGATAGAGGACTGTCCATCATCGTGTCCACCTGTGAACTTGCATTGCTCCCAATTGTCCTTTTGTGACTCAACATGTTCATCTGCCAACCTGCGTCTCGACAGCTGGATGGATGACGGAGGAAACAACAGCTTCATAAATCTAGAAGAAGTGTGACAAGCAGGCAGAGCTTCCAGCAGAAGACAGCTGAATGAATTATAAGTGGCTCCTGGGAGTAATGTGTCTACTTCCTCATCATTTTGCTTCATCTTTATATTCAGTGGAGCAATTCTGCAGCGTAATATCTATTTAACCCCCTTCATGTTCCCTGAGGAAGCTTTCAGCCATCCCATAACTTAGAAATGCTAACAGAACCAGGCCTCCCGGAAAAACATAGCTAATGCATTGATTATATGATTTTAAGCTTTAACACACTCACATCTCCAGCCCATGCAAATAATTATAAAGTGATAATAGAAATGCTAAGTCATTTTACAACATCTTTCCTCCTTAATTATAAAATATCTATATTCTAGAGGCGCTCTCTGTTAGCTGTGAAGGTTTATATAGCAGCAACATGTTTAATGATATATTTAATAGGAATTAAAATGTACCATTTAATTAGTCCCCCACCCCACACACTAATTGTTCCTGGCTCTACCCACTGAGAAAACGCTCACGACACAACAGAAACATAAAGCATGAAATGAGTGGACTGTAAAGGGAATATTGCTGTGGAGTTATCAGCTTTGAACCAACAAGTTCTGCATTAAACAAACACAACACAGAGCATGGAGTGTTTAAGTTTAACTGGATGCACTTACTTGACTTGAACACCATTTTGTGTGGCTCTCTATATGTTAGGGCATTCTGGATTTAGAGCGACAGTTAACGTGGATGAAGTCTTCCCTTGCATCTGCTTTAGTAATGGATTTCAGGCTTTGCCTATCTTGTAATCTGTCTGAGCTGCCAAGTTAAAAACAGATCAAATCCAATCCTGGGCAGTGCCTGGCGCCCTGATGCTAATCCAAGATCACTATGCTGTGTGAAAAGACTTGATGGAGCAAGATTTCCAGGCTTGTCTGACTTTCCCAGGTAACATATAGCGAATGTTGCCTGGGGCATCGTGGATTGAAATCTAACAACAAGCTATACAGTAGGTGAAAGACCGAAGGGAAATAAAAACACAGGTGGAGGACCAAAGGAGAAAAAAACCCCAATATCTTTTATATTACACAATTCAAAAAGCTAAAACTGTGATATTGCAGTCATATATGACTCACACAGCTCTGCCTAGGTGTGTGTGTATGTGTGATATCCCTTTCCCATTACTGCAGCCTCCAAAATAGAGCGACTGTTTTATTTCTGTGTCCTTGTTTTGTCCTTCAAAGACAATATTCTTGTGTTTAAACTGTGATATAATGACGTGAGTATCAAATTAACTACAATTAACTACTACTACAATTACTATTAATTAGTTGAATAACTTGTACTTGAAAATGAAAGCGAGGCTGATAAATGATGTATTAACATCATGCACTAATAATATGCATCACGCTCACCTCTTTCTGGTGGTACTTGATAGCAAGTTTGAGTCTTGCCAGGTCGTTGTTGCCCTCCTCCTCCAACAGGTTGATGTCGTCTCTGTAGTTGAGGATCATCTCCAGCTCTCTGGAGCTTCTGGTCTGGTCCAGGAGGTCCTTGGCAAATTGTTTACACTGCTGAGAGAGCTCCTCATACTCTGATTTGAATTCATTCTCCACCTTGAAGAGAGTGTATGCAGAATACAGGATACTAAGAGTCCTGCAAGAACATTGCAGCTGAAATGTAAGCCAATTTATTAGGGAAAATATATATTAGGGAGACTTGTGTCATGTGGCATGACATATGAGATATATTTTATTTAGATATAATGAAAACATCTGATGTCTGACAGCTCATTTTATTTTTTAGGTAGCTTTTAAATAATGAACTTTAGGTGGTGCTGGTGGAATATTTAATCTGAAAATGAACTGTAGGAGGCATGGATCCAGCTTTTGTAATTATTTCCGTGAAACCGACCCTGGTGTATTTGTGACATTTACCAAGGCCAATTTATATGAATTCTTAGATAACAAATGGACAGGGGCACAAAGAGGTTAATCCATGCAACGTTTGGTTATTACTGTAGTCTTTTGAACTTAAATCCCATCTTTTAGCTCCTCATCTTATTAGCTCACTCTCTCGTCCTCACCTTGCTGAGTTCCTGCAGCTCCCAGCTGAGCCTGAAGGCGGTGAGGAAGGGGTCCTCGCTGGAGAGCGCAATCAGGGAGGGACTCGACAGCGCTTTGTAGATGTTGAGGCGTGAGCGCGAGTGCCGCAGGCTGTCCACGTCTGAACTGGACACGCACTCCACACAGTTACAGCGCACCTGCAACATCAAACAGGGAGAGATACATTTTAATGAGGCTTCCCTGTGTTTAGCCAGAGATCACGTTTTCAGTATACCTTCATGTCTACAAAGAACTGTCATGCCTGTGTTCAGATGATAGAGGACCAATCAGTGAGTTTTTCTATATGCTAAATGATTTATATTTGATGTAGTGTATCTTAATTTGAACAATAACTTGAACTTTTCTTGAACTTTGAACATTTTCAACAGTGTGTAATGTCAAAACTGCACGCAAGACTGCTGACATATTGAAGATGAGTTCTCAAGCTGATAATAACACCAAAATATACTTTAGGTAGAATGTATATCACCATTTAGAGATATATTCATGGTTTACCCACCTCATGTGGCTGCGGCATAGACACGCCTTTCTGCACCAGCAGCTTGATAATTTCATAGTTGTTGGTGTGCGCAGCGAGGATGATGGGAGTGATGTCAGGGGTGAAGTCAGAGAACTGCTTGTCCAATAAGATAGGAGGAACCTTTTAGAGGAGAGGAGAGAATAAAAGCTTTAATCGCTTCACTGAATGAAGCTCTGAGAGCAGTCAGTTTGGCCTTGGACGTCCGTGATCTATTGACATTTTCCCTTTGTCAGGTTTAACTGACATGCTCAGTGCACAGTGCAGGTAATTGGTTTGGTTAAACACAAAGCCCGAAAGATCTCCTGTTCACCCAAGAGTCAGTTCAAAGGTCTTTACAATGAGGTTAAATGCAATGAGTGGGATTAAAATCATCAGCCATCAGACATTTTGGCAGTTGCAGTGAAAGCTGTTCAAGACGTCATGCCCTTGGCCAAAGCCATTAGACAAGATACCATCCATATCAAGACCTCAGTAAAGTGTAGCAAAAAGCATCAGTATGCCACATATTTCAGAGGGAATCATTATTCTCAGCAAGAAACTCATTCCACCTATCCCTCTTATCGCCCACTCCAGCTAAGCCCCATTGGTATTCCCATGTCATTCAGTGGGAATACATGCTGGCGGGCTGCAGAGAAGTAAGCTGGCCCTTTTCACTTCTTTTAATTGAAGCCCTATTATCTGATTCTGTGCCGAGGAAGAAAGGGGGGAGAGGCAGAAGCTAGGGGAATGGTTAGAGGATAAACATGCAGTAGGTATTGACCAATTCAGAAACTTGATGCAGAGAGGACAGATGGGAATGTGAGGCTGGAGTTCTAGAGAGAGACTTTTACAAAGACAAATGTTAAAGACATGGGCAGCTTAACAGAGCAGCTCTTCTGTAACTACACAAGCAGGGAAACTGAGATGAGGATTTGAAATTTGAAGGTCACTTTAGATATACTGTACAAGTTTGAACAGAGCCAATAAGAATGCAACGTACAGGTTGTGGATGGAGCTTGTTGTCCAGGCAGTAGAGTCAGGCTTTGTATTTGCTGGTGACAGTACATTCCTCGCCCATGGCAGAAATGACAGTGACCGTGAATTCATCACCTGCTTCAAACTTTACCTCCAATTTATTCACGCTTGTGACTACAAACAAAATGTGTTCTTCTACTTGTCAACAAACTAGTATAATAAATCTAATTTGAGGGTGCAATCTGTAAGATTGGGGGCATCTATTTTCAGAATTGGAATATAATATTCATACTAATACTAATACTCATACTAAATACTGACTGGACAGTGACTTTCTCTTTTAAACTAGGGAGGTGAGGGTGGTGTGAGGAGATTGCAATCATAAAATCATAATCATTTTTATATTGTAAACCAAATAGTTTTATGTGGTATTAATTTAATTTCAAACAGTAATTAATACATACTCAGGGTTTGTGCTGACCTAAACTCTCTGTAGCAAAATTGACTGTATTATACCGACAATATGCTGATGATCTCTCAGAGAAGTGTTCTCATCTGATTTACTGATGTACAAATAATTTGTTGTGGCACGAGGCTTTTCAGTGGCAGCTTTCTACATGAGAAAACACAAGTGACAGTAAAACACAGTGACTATACTAACAATATAATACAATACTAACAAGTGAGGTGTCAGACACATTGGACTACAGCCCATCCTGCACTGTCTTGGCAGGTGATGGTCACTCACCTGCATTCACTTAAGTATGTACTGTACTGTAGCCTAATGGCGTGTTCACATTTTTTTGTGTGATGAGATTACATGCAAAGACAAATAGACCTATATTTGTGTCCAATCATACTTGGTGAATTCGGTGACTGATTCAGAGCCGTTTAGCAGCGTGAGGAAAGCTCAAGGGTTTTTTTTTTTTTTTTTACTTTTGGGATTAAAAATGTGATCTTCACTCTCGCTTCTCAACACGCCAGCAGCAGGAAATCACAGAGGTGCTGACCTCCAATTATAGCTGTGTGAGCACCCAGAGCTCCAGAGCTCATACTTCATACCTATACAGACACCAGACAAGAAAAGAGACGAACTGGAGAAAAGTAGGTTGGACTACCTGGCAAATGCTGAAAATACGTCTGTTGTTTGATTCCAGCAATCAATAATACTTTACTATGAACTAAGACCACATTGATTAATCCAAACTCGACACAAATTGCCATTATGATGTTATTTTTCATTTCATAATTTTCATCTATTTACACAGCAAAATCCTAAATTATGGACTAATACCACTATAGTAAGACAGATTAAAGCTCTGCCTTGAAGGGGTGTCGTTTAGCTCAGTCGTTAGAGCATCCGCCCCATGTACGAAGGCTCGGTCCTTGCTGTGGCAGCTCAGGGTTTGAATCTGACCTGTGGTTCTTTCCCGCATGTCATTCCCCATCTCTCTCTGCCCACATTCCTGTCACTCTTCAGCTGTCTCTATCAAATAAAGGTATGTAGAGGAATCTGCAAAATGTTTAGTGTGAAGTGAAATAAATTCATTTAAAGCAAAAAAAAAAAAAAAGAATATGAAAATACTACAAAAATGTCAATGTATTTAACTATATTATTGCTGAAATAAAATTTGCAATATATTGTTTCAATGTAAGCCTATCACATTAATCACATTAATGTAGGCATACATCATTCATGATTAGTTACAAACTAAACTGTGTTGGCGGAATAGTGAACAGAGGTAAAATGAAGGATTTAAAATCACAACAATTGTGGCTGCAAACAGGAACTATTAGCAATCGATGTGTGGATCAGGAGGAGAATATTTCAACAAGCCAGTAAACAGTGAACCGATCACAAGTGCCGGAGGCCACGCCAGTGAGGTGTCTACAGCACCTGTTAGGCAGGCAAACGGCGCAAAGCAGTGAGGAGATATAACTCGTGTTACCTTGTGGAGTTGTGAGGAACTGTTCCAGTGCTAACTATTGGTACAGTCTGTCTGACAATAAATCATCTTATGAGGCATAAGTCATAACAGTGGGACTTACGAGTGCCTAATATTTGCTGAAGTGGTAAATGGTGTAAAAAGTTTGAGAACCACTTCAATAGTGGTTGAAACATTGAATTAAATACCTTGAATGCAAACCTGACTGTGGAACAACAAACCAGCTCTTTACTCTTATGGGAGTGCAGGTTGGATTATGGGAGCGACCATCCAGTCTACATGTGCTTTGTGGATTTTGGAAAGGCCTACAACCTTGTCCCCTGGGGGCTCCTTTCAGGGTTAGAGTGTAGGGTCCCAGGGCTGTTACTTAAGTCATTTTGTCCTTGTATGACCAAAGTAAGAGTTGTGTCCCTATTCTCAGCACAAACTCAAATATGTTCTCAGTGGGTGTTGGACTCTGCCAAGGTTGCCCCTTGTCCAGATTCTGTTTGTGACATTCATGGAAGGGAACTCAAGGGTAGCTGGGGCGAGGATGATGTCCAGTTTGCGAACTTCAGGACTGCATCCACGGAATGCTGCATCCAGGCTGGGAGTGAGTTGCTGCCCCAAGTATCTGGTGTCTTGTCACATGTAATGAGAAAATGGAGCATGATGTTGGTGCAGCATCTGCAGTATTGTGGATGCTGTACCGAATTGTTGTGGGGAAGAGGCAGCTGAGCCAGAAGGCAAAGCTCTTTATTTCCTACTTCATCTACATTCCAACCCTCACCTATGGTCATTATTGGGTAGTGGCCGAAAGAATGAGATCATGGATACAAGCAGCCGAAATGAGCTTCCTCTGCTGGATGACTGGGTTCAGGCTCAATGATAGGGTGAGGAGCTTGGAGATTCAGAGGGAGTAAAGTAGAGCTGCAGCTCCTCTTTGGTGGTGTTCTGAGCATATCCAACTGGGAGGAGACACAGGGGCAGATCCAGAACCCGCTGGAGGACTACATAACCCATCTAGTCTGGGAATGCTTCAGGATCCCCCAGGCGGAGATGGAATGCCTTGCTGGTTGCCTTGCTCAGACATCTGGAAGGAGCGGGGAGTAGAACCGCTGCTGACACTTCACGTTACAAGAAGCCTCTGATTAGGATGCCCACTGGGTGCCTTCCTTTTGAGGTGTTCCTGGCATGTTTAACTGGGAGGTGACAGGGTAGTCTAGCTGGAATTTCACATAACAGGTGAAAACTTTGACCTGCTGGTGGCACTAGATGAGTAGCAAGGGGATCACCAAAGTCATTCAGATTAATCCTCTGGATAACATAAAAATTTGTACCAAATTTCATGGTAACCCAGCCAATAGTTATTTCAGATGTTTCAGTCTGAACTAAAGTAGTGGACTGACAAATGAACCGACATGCCATCTATAGATCCACAGTGATTGCATGGCTAAGAAGACACTCATCATTTTGCTGGATGGTTGGTTGGTTTGCCTTGGCAATTTTTTTTAAATATTTTTCAAAGCTCAATAGATAGATTTGATTTAATTCTGAAAAAAATGGCTAAAATACATCAACAAAAGATGTGAATGCACATCACATCAATACAAGATCTGTGATGCACTGAGTCGTTTTGAAAAATTTTACTCAGTCTGAGTAAAAATAGAAATAGTAGCATTCACTGAAACGTCATTTTATCATATGGACACTAATTCCTTATATACTTTACTCTGAGAGCAGTCACAATGAAGAAGCAACTCCAAGTGTGGCACAGAGCCACGTCTGAGAGTCGTCCTATTTTGCAGAGGAGGATGATCTAATAAGCTATATACTCTTTTTTCCATGTGGGAAGAGGAGGGACATCAAATAATCTACATCAAACGGCCTTGGCCTGTGCCCAAGCACACAGCAAGCAGAGTGCAGGGTGGTATATGTGTAGATATGATAATAGTGGTGAAATGAAACAAAATTAGAGCCCACTTGTCCTCATAATGCATATGTGTTAGTCATATTAGGATGAGGCATCCACGATAAGCATATTGATTAAAAATGCAACACTAACATCGGTGTGATGTTTTCACTGTGCACCCTTTTTCCAGCCTCCCAGCTGGTTCTCACCTGTCATCCCACAACATCACAAACACTGTTGAGGTAAAGCTCAGCACAAAGAGCAGGTTTGCTTTTGAATGACACTGCAGAAACGAAGCTCGAATCTTTGTGGATAAGTAAGTAATACTTGCATCATGCTCTGTGTTTTTACCACAGCAACAAGGGGGGATCCCCTTATCTAACTATCTTCATATGCATATGATATAGCCTTTTAATGTAATCAATGAGCTTCTCGTGGGTAAATCTGGTAGCGCTGGAATGATGTATTTTCACAACCTACTCTGTGTGACGGGTAGAGGCACTATCTTATGAAGGCATTAAGGTAAAGAGGAAATGTAGGAGCTGATAGATGTCACAGCTGAGGGGTTTGGACTGAAAATGCATGGTCTCTGTACCACAGCACCCTCCACATTCATTTTACAAACAGGCCTGAGCCATCTCTTTGTGTGCTCTCTTTTGTTCTCTTTCTTCCATTTTCTTTCATTCTGCCCTTTTTTTCCCCACAATGTTGCTTTATTTCATGAAAGCCAAAGATTCAACAAAACACGAAGAGTAATATAGTCTTCCATTTACTTCATGGAGACAAACACACATCTGTTTCTTTGTGCTATATGCTGCTGATGGTGAGGAAAGAGGAAGACGACATGTGAGGCATGTATGAGTGTGTGTGCTCCAGCTCGTGTGGCAGGAAGAAGTAAAAGAAAACACTCCTTGAGTGGAGAGCAATCAGTGTGGCGGCACCAATCTGAAATTAATTGGACTGTATTCGTTTTTGATGGCAGTAATTAAATCTCTAAACAGGAAGACTAATCGGGTAGAAGATGGGATTTGTTTATGAGCAGCAGTAATACATTCTCAAACTAATCTGAATACTCCAATTTGAAATAAAAAAAAGTATACTACACTCTTACTTTGGATTTTATTTCCTTTCAGTGCAGCCATGCAGTCTCTATCTGTTAGACCTGTTCCTTCTCCAAAAGTCTCATGAAGACAGCTTTTTGAAGTGTCAGCTTTTGCTCTTGCCAACAATGCTGGGTCAATTATTTTAGATGGTATAAAAAGCTCCAGGCAACTGCATACAGCTACACAGTGAGTACGAGTATTTTACTGGCTGACACCGCACTCTGTCGTTCATTAAGATTCACGGTTCCTCGAAGAACAGTTCTCTGGGGTTCGAGACAAAGCTGGGAGATCTTTTCTTAATCATTTAGTCAAACAAATGACTGTTTTCACAACGGCTCATGTGCAGCGCATTAGTGCATTAGTACAATGTCATATTCTGTTGGATAAAAGACCTCTTATCATGCCTCCTACAAACAAAACTTCAAACTGAAATGAGATAAAAACAAAGTGAATTTTATCAACTACAAAAAAAATGATGCAATTTGGTTCCGGAAAAATAAGAAAGGCATTTCTTTCAGAGAGATAAACATCAATACTCCCCCAGCCTCGTCTGCAGCTCACTGTCTGTGCTGCGACACACTCCTGCCTCATGAAAAAGCTCTTCCATTCCTATCACTTTCCTCCTCACCTGCATGCCACCGCTAGGCTTCTTGTGATTTAGCAGCAGCTCCACGGCTCCCACCACTTCCTTGCGGATCGCGTGCAGCAGGGCATCTCCGACGTAGACGTTGAAGCTCAGCAATAGTTCAACGATTTCCAGGTTCTCGTTCTCAATGGCAATCAGCAGAGCTGTGCGGCCAAGCGGGTCGATGCAGTTGATGTTGATCTTGAAGTAGATCTCTGCCTCCTGACAAAATAAGGTTGTGGTTGAAAGTCGGGGCTTTGTTTAAGGAGATACACTGGGATTTGGTCTAAAACAACATTATTGATTAGAAGGGAAATTACTCATTGAGAGGGAATACACATGGATTTTTGAAAGGAAATGCTCTTCACACCTTTGAGATCTGACAGAGCAGCTCAAAGTCTATAGGCTTTGTTTGCAGCACTGATGACCACAGTCTAGTAATCTAACCATGGGTCCTGAAATCCTGTAATTAGCTGTTGCTAATTTGACAGAAGCAAACAGTTTTGGACAGTGCTCGGACGTCGTCTGACTGTATCTGTTTTCATTTTGTGTGGAAAACATATTGGAAGTGAATATGGGCAACAGTAAGAAAATATCCATCTAAGTTCCAACCCTCAGCTATGGTCATGAGATTTGAGTAGTGAAGCAGTGGAAATGAGCTTCCTCCGCCGTGTGGCCGGGGTCAGCCTTAACATTAGGGTAAAGGCTCGGACATCCGGAGGGAGCTCGAAGTAGAACCACATGCTCCTCTCTGGAGGTGTTCTGGGCATGTCCAACTGGGAGAAGATACAGGGACAGACCCAGAACCTGCTGGAGGAGGATTACATTGCCCATCGAGGAGGAGTTGGAATGCATTGCTGGGGGGAGGAAATCCAGAATGCCCTGCTAAACCTGCTGCCACCACGACCCAACCCCGGATAAGCAGAAAATGGATGGATGGATGGATGGATGAATTGATGGAGTAGAGGATATCATACATGTCTAAAGTTATGTTAGTTGTGTATGTTAGCTACTAGGATCAGGACAACAGATAGCAAAATCTATTCTGATCTTTTTAATTGTTATGAGTGAAATTTAAGCAGCAAAATTGGGTTTAAGATTGAGATTTGCTCTCTAGAAAATACATTTTTCTTGCCATAGTTGTACATTGTGTTGCCTTGCTGCAAAGCTTGTTTTCTTTTTCTTTTTTTATATAGCATTTTTGGCATCCCAGATACTGTGGAACTAACAAACAGCTGGTCTCAAGCAGTATTTTGTGGCCAGACAGGTGTTATTGGAAAGTGAAGGACTATCATAGCAGTGCATGCTACCCATTAATCTTCTAATCTTTTCTAAATCAATCCAATTAGATTAAGGCTTCAATTTCCATCCATTCATCTATCCATAATTTAGAGTTTCACTGGCCGTATGCATGAATACATTTACCAATCAAATGATCAGTTCTTCCATGCATTTAAACACACACACATACCTCCAGAGCCTGTTTGACACTGCCGTAGTCTCCCTTCTCCACGGCTCCAAGGTAGGCTTTCTCCAAAGGCGACAGCTCCGACTCGGCCCTCACAATTCTCAGCGGGATGCGGTCCCGGTATGAGGAGCTGTCAGTCCGCCGATAGTATAGTTGTGACATCTCCCCAGGCTTCAGCTTACCAGCACTCCGTTAACACTGCTACAGCTGCTGCCAGGCTGGGGCAGTTCACACTAGAGGGGACAGGAACAAAGGTGTTATAGGAAGAAGACTCTTTGACTTTCACAAGTAAGCATTTCTTGCAGTGAGACATATCTTTTCGTGACTTTGGAGTTGTTTGTGCATCGCTTTTAATCCTCAAGTGTCTCACATATCTCAGCATCAGCAAACATCTCATGTCACTGCATTGTTTTCTGCCCAAGCGGCAACCTCCATGGCTGGAAACTGCCAAAAACTGCAGTTCCTTAAACGTCAACTTGAAGCTGGCTACAGAATGAGTCAATCTTCGTAAGCCCATGTCATGTCCAACTTCACAGCAGAAATAAACATGTTTACAGCCTGGTACAAAAAACTGTTTTGGTCTCTATAGCTAAATTTCCCCGTTCATGACAACCAATGTCAGTATAAACACATGACTGATGTTACCCTTGGGTTTCTGAAGCATCATTTTGGTGGTGTTGGCTGCCATATCAGCTGTACTGCTTCTTCTGCCTACGGGCTAATCAAAATATTGTCAAAGGTGTGGATCATCAGCTGTTAATTCTTCATAACTTTAAGTGTTAATATAATTTGAACAAGTGAGTTGTGTAAAAATTCACCCTCAGTAAATTGGACACGGAGGTTGCTGCTTGATGACAACTAAGGCTGATTTTCTATAGCGCTCTCCTGCTGAAATTATATTTAATTATACTATGCTATTTAAAGTTATGCATAATTAACAGCGTGGCCGCTTTGATTGACAAGTGTGTGGCTTGTTTACATTCAGCCCACCTCAGCTCCACCCACGACCCTCCTCTTTAGACTGACTGACAGGTGACAGAGGCAGGAGTGCCAGGATGGCAGTAGAGCCACCACTGAACTTCACAACAGCTCTTTAGAAACCTATTGGTGAGATCACGGATACAACATATATGTTTTATACTCTCTATGTTTCGCCACTGTCAGGGCAATTTTATCTTCACGAGAAAAATATAGCAAAATTTTGCAGCAATTGTTCCAGCTCAACCTATTTCACCATCATGATACACGGCATCAGGCTTGAAGCACTGCACCTTAAATGGCAGGATGTTTTCAGTATCAGAAATACTTTATTAATCCCCACAGGGAAATTGTTTTTGTTACAGCAGCTCCCGAACGGTAAGTGAGATAGTAAGTGATAGCAAGAAAACAAAACTTTAACACTATACACCTATACGATATCCTATTTTAACATTATATACACGTGTATAATAATAGTTAAATAATACCAGTAACAGTAAAATAAAAAACAAGTAACAGTGAACTTTGCAATATGTAAATCAGAAACCTTATAAAGAATTTAGTCTTTGAAAGACTGTACAAAGAGAATAGACACTGATTGTTTAAAGTGCAGTATGCATGTGTGGAAGATTTCACTTACTGTATGTATTGCACAAGTCAGTTTGACAGCTACTGGACTTTACTTGGCGTGTCTGATATTTTGAGGGATTTACTAATAGCTTTAGTGTCATTAGCAATGCTTGCTAATTGATCAACAGCAGCTAACTTCGTGGTTGCAACAAAATGAGAGCAACTCCGGCTCCGGCTGTGCAGCTTGACAGAAACAAGCCTTCACAGTGACACTGTACAGGATTTCCTCCTAACAAGGCAATGGTCAAGATCACTAGATTCTCTGGAATCTGGTCTATAAATACACTGTAAAAAAAAATAGAGGATGAGGGAATGGTGTTGACAGTTACATGAAAACTAGCACTAGTAAATTGTTTCTGTGGCGAGTTCATCTTAAAAACGTGGTAACACTTTCCTTCTTTGGATGTGGATCTCCTCAGTCAATGTTACTATAATAATGACCTCATTCTAACATCAGTATCAGAAATTGGAAGTTGGCTGTATCCACTGAAAGGACAAAAGAAGTGAATATAAACACAAAGGGTAATTCCTTTTAAAGGATTTAAAGGGGGAAACGGAAGAGGTTACATGCGACTAAATATGGTCTAAAAATAAGACATGATTTGATACCCCCCATGACAACTCATTAGCACTCTACACGTCTCTATTCAGTGAATAATGAGCTGGTTTGACTCAGGGCAGCCCAATTAGTTTAGAAGAACATGGACGGTACTTTCTTTAATAAATATGTGTAAAAGTGTGTGTGATTTGCCCAAAGCACTGTATCCTAAAATAACACATTTAAAGGAATAGATTTACATTTTAGGAAATATGCTGAGGAGATGATCACTGAAGCAGTAATGAATTAATGAGGTTATGAAGCTGGGGCCAGAATATTTCATCGTTACAGCAGGGGTTAGTTTATCTTAGTTAGCTTAGCACATAACAGACATAACTTCTATAATCTGGCTTTGTCATAAAGTAATAAAATCCACCAACAGCTCTTAAGCTTTCAAAGTTTAGTTTGTACAAAAAAACAAAGTGTAAAAAATCATGTTGTGATTTTACACTTGGTAACTTCCTCCCCGGCAACTTCACAATGATGACAAGACAAGTTAACTGTGTACTTAACCACCTGTAAAATTACAATGGGATGTTAACCAAACACAATATAACATTAATTACTAAGCTTTACAAGCTGTGCTAGCTGGATTTTGTTATCTTTGAGGGGTTAGATGTTTCCTCCTGTTTCTAAGTGAACCAGCTGCTGGTGTCCAACTGCTCCTTTAACTCATTCATTTCAAGTTGATGGAGTTTCATCTTCAAGTTTGAGCAGTATTTTTTTCAGAGGCAGGTGGCAAGCAACAATGTGATTGTTTAGGTTTTGAACTAGCAACACTAATGTAATGTACCCACAGCCTGGTGTGCTGCAGAAGCAGGACTTTAAAATGGCTGAAGTGCAAGTAGGTAACACCAAAGTTGAAGATATGAGAGAAAGTAATTCACTGTCAGATGTTTCTAAGCAGCATTTTTTTTTTACATTGTGTCACCTATCATCTCATCTTACAGCCAAGGTGCCACTTTACTGGTGCAGGCATGCTCTCGTTGCCCTCTGATTTCTCTCCGTGAAATAAAAGAACTTCAAAATACTCATGAAAAAAGAAAGATTGGCTCCACTGAGACCTTTTTTCATACTTGACAGCCCTTTTGGTAGAAGGTTTTCACACCCCATTTGAGATCCTTGGTGTTAGTTTAATATCGCTATGGCTCTTTGTGGAGCAATTTCATTTTGAAGACAAAAATATGTTGAGACGGGAGAGTAAAAAATCATGGAGAAAAAAATCTGCGCCCTGCAGTAAGTCTGGATATTGGTGCCAGTACAGACGCAGATTTTTTTGGAACGGACCCCAAAATGAGTATTGACGTGTCGTTAACAACATAAGGCCACTTAAACAACAGTTTTTAACATCTTTTTAAAACGCATCAAATTATTTATCAGCAGTCTATTTCACATTTATCTGTGAGATCACATATGGGTGATGTCACCTCAGCTCACATGTCATGGGTACACTTATTAGGCCTTTTCCAGGTAAAAAAACAACAAACAAAAAAAACATAATGGCTTAATTGTTGGACAAAACAAAAAACAGCAGCTATAAAGTAAGACACCAAGAAGAACCACCAGTACAAGAAGATTTGTGGATGGTGTCCTGATATCTGTGTGCTATTATTGAAACACACACACACACACACACACACACACAGACACATATACACACACAAACATGCACACACAGACACATATACACACACAAACATGCACACACAGCCTTCTGTGCAGAGGCTTTTTTTTCTAGTAATCACAGTTTCTTGGAATCAATATTTAGAAACAGAAAATCTGAGCTGTTTTGTTACACAGACCTCGGGATCAGCGTCAGAGCAAAAATATCTTTAATATTCTGAAAGTTGTATTGATCACACAGCACACACTACATAGATGAGCTTTCCAATGGAGCATGCAGCCCATTTAGAGAGGCCTGTCCCGTGTTCACAGTGACAGAAAAACAATCATAAAATTGTCAGCATTCAGTAATTAACGACAACAGGTCTGTGCAAACTGGCACGGTGTGTGTGTGCCATTTGCAGTGAATGGCGCCTGCACACACTCACAGGTGAGACATTTGACATTTTTATTTCTGTGTTTGTGTGAGAGAAAGGTTCCAGGGGTTAGGGTAATAGCACACAGAGAGAAAATAAAAATGGGTTGTAAAAATAAGACAGCTGGGGACCGTGAAGGTGCCCAGTTCCATTTTTTTAAATCTGTAGTCTCCTCCTGTCTAGCGTGAAAAGCCTTTTTTTAGCAGAAATGTGAATTTTCAGGTACATTGGAGCAAATAACTAACCTGTGGGACGTTGGGCATTGGAACTTCGCTCATGGAGATCAATGTTCCTCCTCTGGAAAATATTCCAAGACCACATGTAGACTATTAAAACAGATGCGTAAAGCTTAAAAAAAAAAAAAAGGAAAAATCACCTTAACTTCTTGAATTTCTCATCCCCTAAATGAAACCTGCAGTGTGGATCTGCGTGGAGACCCCGCTTCTTAATGTGTTGCTTCCTTGTGATGCCAGTCCGTCTTTCTCTTGCTTTTTAGTCTAGTCTGCATTCTCCTTTCTCATGTTTGAAGACTTGACAGTACTCCCACTGTACATCCACATTTCGGTCCGTTTTGATCACGACTTCCATTCGCTCTAATTTTGGAAAAAAAAAAAAAAAAAAAACGCAGACCGGCGCACACCGCAGTCAGTTCACCGCGCAACAAATCCAGGAGACAAAAATAAGCAACAGCGAAGTTTCCTCGGTGGATTACACCGGGTTTAGAAACGCGTCCAATTTCCTTCAGGGTGTATTTTCACCGATGCACAATCGACTTATCCACCTGTTGGGACTGATTGAGCAAGAAAAAAATAACACACACACACACACACACACAGCGCCTCCAGAAATAAACGTAGAGCAGCCAGATGCCTGGCAGGAGGTCTGCGGAGCGCTGCTGCAGACTGGTCGCGCGCACTTGGAGACGCATTGAACACGAGAGTGGAAAAAAAAAAAACCCATCAAAACAAGCAACTCAGCCAGACATTCAGCCTCTATTCAAACAAGTCAACATCACACTTCTGCAATTACATAATTGCAGTTTCTCATTGAGTGTCGTTGAGTGGAGTGAGAAGATAGATAAGAGTTTTGGTGCAGATTATTCTGAGAACATCATAAGCAACTTGAGCTCTTTGACTGCATTTGCAACCAGTCAGATTTTATTGTAATGATTTTGACAGAGGTTATGTGAAAACATCAAAAACATGATAATCCAGTAAAAACACACAGCAATACAGTGCAGGATATTTACAAGTCTACTAATAACTACAGTGATTTTTGTCATGAAAATACTGCATATTTCTATAATAGTGTAATTGATACAGCAGATATACTGTCAACTCGTTTAGCTTCTAAAATTGACAACAACCTTTTAAAAGTTGAACATTTAAGAATTTGTCAAAGTCTTACAATCTGAAACAACAGCTTTAATTCTCTGTTTCAAGCAGACCAAACTGAAATGACTGATGCCATGATGGGATAAGATGATGTCACATGAAAATTCTCTTTCTCTCTCAAAGGAAACTGTATGTGTTTATATCCATAACTTTTCATATAGATTTTACATATCAATCTTTTCCCACGGCATTCTTCCGACAGCTTATCAACCCACTGATCCTACTAAAAACACACCCGCCCTCTCTCCCAGCCTCTCTCTCTCTCTGTTTGGCTGACTTATAGGCCATGTTGACGCTGTAAATTCTTCCTAATAGTGTGTAATGGTATTGAATGTCCTCTGACATGTTTATAGTCTCCAGGCCAGACTCATTCCTCAGGTCTGTCTGTCTGTGCGCATGTTTGTGTGTGAGTTTATGTTGGCAGAAGTTGCATTTAAATTACAGGTCCAGTCACAGTGAAATGTCACAGCAGACATACTTCTGCTTGTGGAGAGCCTTACATTAGTCAGTGCTTGCTTCTGTCAGGATGGAGGACACAGAGACATTTGTTTGCACCGATTGGACAGAAGATAGATTTAAATGAATCCATCATTTTCAAAAACACATTCACATTCAGAGCTGCAGGATATGTACTTTAGAATGACTGGCTGTGACTGTGTTGCCATCTTATCTACCACATTTAATGCATGTGTCCATTTTTTGTATGATGCATGCTGATAAATACTGGAGACTTCAAACACATACTAATTTAGTCATGTTCGAAAGAAATGAAAAAACCTCTCCGTCATTCTTTGCACTTTTGGCTTCCTCTTAAGGCATTTCTTAATTAAAAATCATTTACAGCTCCATGTCCCTGGTGCTGCTAATTTCTTTGATGTACTCTATAGAGTCAAATTAAACGACTGTACTCTTGGGATGACAGGGTTCCAAAACTCAGCCTGAATCCCACATAGAGACTTCTCTCGGGTACAGCAACTTTCTGAATCAGCTTTATTGGCTTATTTAAGTCAGTTCCAGGAAGACAGATTGAAATAAACACACAGCTAAAAACAAGGACAGAAAAGCTGAACATACATTTGTACATTTAACTATAATGTTAAATTTAAAATACAGTTAGGTCCAGAAATATTTGGACAGTGACACAATTTTCAGAACATGCTACTGCACGCCACCACAATGGATTTGAAATAAAGCAATAGTGATGAAAATTAAACTGCAGAGTTTTAGCTTTAATTCAAGGGGAAGCATTTCTATACACAGTCTCCTTATTTCAGGGGCTCCACTGTAATTGGACAAATTAACATAATCATAAATAATATGTTCAGTTTTAGTTCTTTGTTGAAAATCCTTTTTCAGGCAATGACTGCTTGAAGACTAGAGCCCATAGACATGACCAAATGCTGGGTTTCCTCCTTTGTGATGCTTTTCCAGGCCTTTATTGCAGCTTGTCTTCAGTTGTTGTTTGTTTGTGGGTCATTCTACCTTAGGTTCTGTCTTCAGCAATTGAAATTGACTTTGACTTGACTTGGTCAGTGCAGAATTCCCACTTCTTTGCCTTAAAAAACTCCTTTAAAAAATATTTTGGACCATTGTCCGTCTGTAAAATTGAAGCACCGTCCAATCGACTCTGCTGAATTTGGCTGAATCTGAGCAGACAGTATGTCCCTATACACTTCAGAATTCATCCGGATGCTACTGTCTTCTGTCACATCATCAACTGGAAGCCGCACATGCCCATGACACACACTGCCTACACTGATTTACAGACGATGTGGTATGCTTTGGATCATGAGCCGTTCCAAACCTTCTACATTCTTTTTTCTTCCCCTCATTCTGATACAGGTTGACATAACTGTATATGTAAATATAAATCTACATTAAAAGATCTATATTAACTCTATATTAAAACAACAACATACAACGTCTTTATACAAGTCAAGTGTTTCTGTAAATGGATAGTACAATAGTGCAAAGACTGCTGGAATAAAAACTGAATGGAAGAAGAAGAAGAAGAAGATATACTTTATTAATCCCTCGATGGGGATATTCTTTTTTTTTACTCTATGTAATAGATTTCTTTATATACATGAACTAAGTCTATATGTACAGTGTATACATATATATATAGTGTTTATATTTAACAATGATGATTATATTTGCATGTTCAAAAGTGTGTGTTTAAACTATTAAGTATCTAATTTGTAAATATGATGAATATTTAATGGTTACAGGAGTATTACACTGGGATTGTTTCTGACACTGTACACGATATATATCATGATAACAAAGAACATTCCTCTAACAGGGTCAATAACTACATTAGTTAATCAAGTCAAACTGATTTAGAAAGACACGCACGCACACAGACATGCAAAGCAGCAGATTGACTATGACAGGAAGGTTAGCGATGTCTCTGAATATTCCATACCAGTGAATCAAACACACGTTAATCAATAGTCAATTAAGGTGAGCTACTATATCAGCGACCGTCTGCCAGTTCTTTTCTTCATGTACGCTGACGAGCAATTTTTCAAACAAAAGCAAAAGAATTAGAAATTAGATCCAGGGTCAGAGCACATTTAAATAATCTCCTTTGCACTGCAGAGCAGAGCATGCGGGGTTGACAGGTCAGAGTGGCAACACAGTGGTATGGAGGAGGGGGACTCCTTTTCTACTTTTAATAACACTTTCCTGATGATGGTGAATTCTACATCTCAGAAATGAAGTGTTACATAAATTGTGTAAATTACTTGTTAATAAAAAAATATTACAGCATATTTCAGAGAGAGAACACAAAGATGGTGTTATTGCTCTGCTTGTTGATAAGACTTCCCAAACTGTTCTGCTGCTGCAGCACATTTGGGGCTTTTGAGTTCAGTTTTCTCAGTGCTGCATTGTACGCATTAACTTTTCACACAGTAAAAATATTTTTTAGATTAAGTTAAGAGTATTTCTCTAGTTACAAAGCAAACAGGCTCTCCGTCTGTGAAATGTAGCATGCCCTCTTTTCCAATGTGAACATCCAGTTGGCAATGATATGTCCCTTTGCAGCCTCCCCTCTGTCCACGTGTCGTCCCCCTTTTTGTCGTCCCTATCTCTCCACACACTCTTTTACATGGCCGCGGGTTGAACTCACTTTTGTCAAAAGCTTGACAAAGAGTTGGACGGCTCTGTTACAGAGGTATGTGTGTGTCTGTGTGTGTGTCTGCTCCCTGAAATCTAAACTTGTTCTCCAGAGTTTCTCTTTTATCTCCATGGAAACGCAGTACCGTCCTCATCCTGTCCCACGCTTCGGAGTTTAATCAGTCACCCTTTTATGAAGTTACGGCATAGAATCAGTTTTTTGAAAAGGCAGTGCTCCTGTCAACAGCGTGATTATAAAAGTTGCAGGTTTTCATACTTCCTTTTTTTCTTCTGGGCGCATCTGTGGGAGTCGAGCATTATTTTGTATCCGTGGCTCTAAGGGTTTCCTGAGGTTAGCGCAGCCATTTCAGCTGTTTAAATCCCCATTACTCTCATCCTCTGTGAAATGCTACTGGGTAATTAAAATTGATCTGTCTCTGTCCTCTCTGGAGAGGCACTGAGGCTGAGACTGCCACCATGACTTCCCGACACACAGTTCATATCAGTAAACAGAAATTAACACAAAGAGGGAGAACATTACCTCAGCAATAAACACTGAAGGGCAATTTACGTTTATATATCTGTATTTTATTTTCTATTACGTCCTTTTAAAGACAGCATTATCAGAAGAAACAACTTTGCATCATTCCTGTTCACAGACTGGAGTCAGGAAACATAGTATGACATAAGATACCAGCGTGGTAGTCTTCTGGCCTTTTCACTGTACTGGGTTCAGTGCACTATGTGGCCAAAGTTCAATCTGGTTGAACTTTGGGTGCAAGCGTGCTGGAGGTACACCGTACTCAACGCAGAAAAAAACTGCTACAAACCATTGTAAATAATTGGTTTCAGAGCAGAGTGTTGCTGTTGTTGCACCGCGTCTAAAAGAACCATTAGGTTGCAAAACAACTGTTTGAGGTTTGGCAATTACTGTGGTTTCAATGGAAAAGTGTTGTGCTTAAAGTTACTGTTGACTCTTTTTCATATTTTACTATCTCTCCGTCACATTCACTAAGGTGCCTCAAGATGAACATTAAAGCGTTAATAATGGTTTTGTGGCAGATGTTGACAGTGAGCATTTTGCAGCTAAGTTATGTTGATAACATGGCCGGCATTACATAAATTGAATCCTTGATCTTGCATTTGTCAGGCTTCCTGTTATGTCTGACATTTATTCTTGGATATAATTATAGTATAGTGAGAACTAATTCCTGTGACTCTTCAAAGCAGCTTGTTGGGTATTGCTGTCTTTCACGGTAGATCTGTTGTATGAGTGATGCCAAGGACGGGTAAACAGCTCTTCCTAGGAAACCTCACTTCACAACAGCAGAAATGGCTCATGCTGCTCAGCTATCATTCTCCAGACCCCAGAGAGTATAAACAGATTGTCTCAGAGTACACACATGTCCTCTGTAAGTACATCCTGAAGCTCTGGGCTACTGTGCTGACCCTTATGAAAGAGCAGCTTTTACTCGACTGCAGTGATCTGTCAAGGACGAGGCAGTTATCTGCAGTTATCTTCACCATACACAACAATGAACAGTGCATTTTTTATCCTTACTTGTACGAAAGCACATAATGTTTCCACAGTGCTGTTTGAGCTCTTTATGATTTGTTTTTAATAATGCTTTTCAGGGACCACCAATGAAGACTTTTATCTGAGCAGTTAAACTATGCTAGACGTAGGGTAATAAGACACTCTGTCTGTTAATGTTGCCCATTCAAATGAGTTGTCTCTGAATCCTTTAAAGGCAACCAACAATGAACATTTCATTCCAGTCGGCTGCTCTTTTTGGTTTTCGCAGTAATCATGCTGTTATCATAAGGACTCAAATGAAAGTAATTGGCCACAACAATACATACATGCCCACTTTCCCCTTTATCTGTCACTCTCAGTCGAACGTTTGATAGAGTGGAATGGCCTGCTGCTAAATTGAATGGCCTGTCTGCTTTTAAAGCTACTTTGCAAAAGAAAAACCACTTTATGTGTGCATTGATTAAACTTCCATTTGCAAAAGCAAATCAGTTTTTAAGCTTTTCCCAGCTGACACTTTAAAGAAATGTTTTGGTATACCTTCACACACACTGAAGTGCGACGGAGTGCAACATTCCACTTAGACGAGACAGAGCAGCAGGACAGAACCGAGTATGATAAACTGATATACGCTAGCTTCATGTCATCCTTACCTATATTTTACGAGCTTTAGAAGTCCAGTGCACACCTACAGTATGTATCAAGAACACATTTTAATGAAATAAAAAGAAACTTTAACCATTGTGAGGAAAGTAGACATGCTTTACTACTATTATTGGATGGCTCTACTTCTCATTGAAAGCCAGTTCTGTGTCCTGCAACAACTGAAAAATGAGTTACTAATAACATAACAGCAAGAGCCTAACAAGACCTCTAAAGAAAAACAGCAAACATCGTTTCAGCAAATGCCCTAGACCAATGCCCTATAGAGAGCATATACGTAAACAAGAAAGTAAGGTCAGGTTATTACAGAGCAGCACATTCTGTGTAGGGAGGTCGGTGCACATGGTCAAATTATGTATTTTTAATCTTTTAATGTGCACAACTTGTACTGTAAACACTGCCTAGCGTAGCAATTAAAGTGCAGAGGTCCAATTTCCAACATGATTTTAAATTAAGTTTCCTCGAAAACGCTGCACTTAAAAAACTGGTTTGCTCCATCAGTTGCTCAGTGTTTGTACTTTAAATGGCGGACTGAGCAAATTATCCAGGCAGCAATGAAGTGCTGGTACTTTTACTCCACAGTGTGCTCAGTTCAGTATCCAAACACATCTGATTACTCATCATGGCTGTTAGTACAAGAAAGTAAGAGTAAATGAGAAGCAGTAAATTCGAAAAATGGTTGCACAGGCCAAGACATTCTGACTTCTAATTCTTGGGATGATAGCAAAATGGTAAAGTCTACAACTGCCGTCATGTAAATTGACAGTGTTGTCCCACTAATTATTTATGCCACCATTTTTTAAGACAGACTGTGTTACTAAGGTCATTTTGTTAGACAATCTTTAGAGTCATCAACATTTTTTTTCCAAATTTTTTTCCAACTCAAAAACTGTCTTTATGCCAATGTTTGGGTAACTGTGAAAATCAAGAATTGACATCAAATTTATTTCTCACAGATCACTGCTCATGTCCTGAGCTTTTGCGTGGGCTGCTTTCATATCTAACACCGCAGCATCAGCATTCAACTGATTCACAATAGCAGACTGTGTGACCATGAGGGAAATGTAATCATTCCAACTGTGTGATACGTATTGATCAAACTCAAACAGAATTCGTTGTTGCAATTCAGAATTTTAAGTTAGGCGATTTAAAGCTTTGACAGTGACATTTCAGACAGACACTACAGATGTAACAACACAATGAGATTGGTGTGCAGTCTCTAATTGGAGAAGTATTGACAGGTTACTTGCTGGAATTTATCATTCATAACATTGAACAGTCTGTTGAGTACAAACTAAGGTACCTTTTCCTGTCTCACTTTTAATTAGAAGTTTTGTCTGATACTGTAATCAATACTAATTTGTACTAAGTGAACATACAGGGTCTTGCCTATGGATACTTTGAATAGATACACGCCTACTGACACACACATTAGCCTCTGCTGGTATCAAATCCCCATTAGTCCTAATTTAATGAGCTTCCCTGCTTCTTCTTTTAAGTCATCAATTTCTAGTGGTTGGTCTATCATCTGTGTTCACACCAGGGAATAGCCACTGAAGAAGCACCACAGAATGTACAAAACTGAAGGGTAGTTAATTACAGTAAGCTTCATGTATAAGGAACCAAACAGCTTCAAACACACTTGAATCAAGCCTGTTCGATCGATGCATTTTTAAAGAGTAGTTGTCTTACAAAAAACATTGAAATACTATTTCTTTAACTCATTTATTCACACCTTTAAATAAAAAACTTCTGCATAGTTAGCTCACCCAAAAATGGGCCAGTAACATGTGCAGATGGTTGCGTAACTTGTGATGTTTGACTTCAGGGACTAAGGATCATTATGAAATTAACATTAGCCGGAAGAAGAGAAGAGGTGCAGATAGAAGTAAACCTTACTCCATCCACTCATGACTTGACTATGTCATGCCTTCACCATCCTTAGAGGTGGGTATACCCAATGAAGACTGAAGAATAAATACCCTGTCTAACTGCATACACTCTGCACTACACCACTGGTGCCGTATAAAGTCTACATTCTCTGACATGCAACCAAGCGGCAACTTTTGCAGCAGTGAAATAAAGCCAAAAACTGCAGTTCCTCAAATAACCACTTGAGGCTGGCTACAGAACGAGTCAATCTACATAAGCCACCATATTAAAATGTTCAACTATAGCTAATTTCCCCGCTCATGACAACTGTACTGAGGGTGAATTTTTATAAAACTCACATGTTCAGGCTTAAGGTTCTGAATAATTAACAGCATGCCAGCTTTGATTGACAGGTAGGTGCCGTTACAGATGGCTTGTTTGAGCATTCAGTGTCATTCAGCTTGCCTCTGCTCTACCAATGACGAAGCTAGAGCCACCACATACACGGCTCTTTAGAAACCTATAGGTGACATCATGAATACGACATCCATATTTATACTGTCTATTCATATGTGACTTATTGGCCAAAATACTTGTTTGTATGATCTGAAAACTGCACCAGATTAGCCCACCAGACTTTGTTTACTTGCCCGGATTTGGTAATTTTCCTTGGTTTATGTGCTTTCAAATATGCCTGCCAGCTCGAACTGCTCTGTGTAATATGACGCAGACTGCTCATGGTGTCCGTCCAAAATAGAACAGCTTCTAAACTGGACTGTGGCAGTGCCGGTGGGGTTTGAAGCATTGACTGCAATAGCAGCATTTACCTCCGCCGGCTGTGGTGTAGACGGAACAATTTGGGGGTTATTCATATGTGGCATCTCCTTCACATCATGTTTTGATGTTATTTTGGTGAAATAACACACGGCTGCAGATATGCTTTTTAAGATTTTTTTTTTTACAATAATAAAGCAGACTTTTTGAAAATCAGAGAATCACATGGGGTCTAAATGATTTTACAAGTGGCCATCATTCTAAAATACATCTTGTACCTTCAGAAAAACTATTGCATGCTGACAGTTAGGAGACGTTGTAAAATTAGTATCAGAAAGACAAAACTCAAAATTTAAGAAGAAATCAAAGTGTAAAATGTGAACCATGTTGGGCATCTGTGCAATAATGATGTATGTGATGTTTGAAAACGCATACACCAATTGTTCTGTGTGTGATTTGTCAGCATGTGTTCAGAGAGAATGTGAAAATTAGGGGAGAAATAACTGGCACAACTCCTGTTGCTAAGGCTACTGTTGTCCCTCGAGATGCAGCTTACTGTGTCAGTGTATGTGTCGCTGTGAGGGTGTGTCTCTGTGTGTATGCTCTCAGCATCTGTGTGTGCACGTTCAAATTCACGACAGATTCTCTCACTTCAGTGAATTCATGTATGAGCCTCTGTGGCCCCAAGGGACCTGGTGGAGGGCCAGGTGATGCCCTGGAAGACCCCTCTCCATTAAGACGGACAGCCAGATGAGTCTACATGCCTTTTTCTGAAATCAATTCCACTGAATGATTTCCTGGTGCCTCTCAGACAACAAAATAGAGATGACAAAGAGTTAAGTGTTGACATGACTGAAGAGAGAATGAAAAGATGGTTTCAAGTAAAACGCTCTGTGTGAGTCTCTTTTTCTCTTTTTACCACCTTTACACCACCTTTTTATGACCGGTTGGAGAAAGCTTTTGCAGTATCTGACAGACAAGTTGCTTTGTGCAACTTGTCACCTTCCTCCAACTTACACTACAACTATTGATTTTTATGATAGCCCTCTTTCCACCTTTCTTTCAGCCTGTCAGTTCAGATTTTAAGACAAGATATCAGTCTATTTTCTAACCTCCTTCATTTTCCAGTCACTGGACACTGATTTACTCCAAATCCCAGACCATGACAACCAAACAAAGCAGCAGTGTAGCCCAGGTGATTAAACTGAACGGTGTTGTCATAGTGCCTTATTTTCATCTGAATTGGTAGGCAGCATGCCAGACTACCTGTCAGACTTTCATTTGTTGTGTTAGGCTGAAAATAAAGTCAGGTGTAGTTCACCAGACACACATTCACTGAAAACGTTTTTAAATGTTTGAGCATTTCAAGCTGCTTATTCTTACACTCTCTGCACATGCAAAATGGTTAATGTCTGGCAGCATAAAATATTGGTTACGGTTCAGGAAAGATCATCATCATGGTTAGAATACATAACACAGAAAACCAGTGATTGTAACACAACACATGCTGTGAAGTTGAACATTTGAACATGGGGACATGGAGGTTAAAATGTTCTGTAGCCAGCCTCAAATGTCTGCTCGAGGAATTGTGGTTTTTAGCACCTCCACCTCCGCTTCATTTCCCAACCACAGAGGTTACAGCTTGATTATACCACGCTTACAATGATAACTTTGTCTAGCTTCTTAGCAACAGAACATTGGGTAATTAACTGTAAACATTAGCATTTGCACAAATTGGACACATTTTAATTTTGACCTAATGATAGTGAAGGATGAAAAGTTAAGTAGGATATCTTTATCAAGTTTGGAAATCCATCCAGTAGTTGTTAAAGGACCAGTGTGTAGGATTTAGTGGCATCTACTAATCAGGTTGGAGATTGCAAGCAACTGAATACACCTTGCTTCATTGTCACCTTCCAAGCATGGACTAGAACCTACTGTGGCAACATAACACAGAAAATACAGAAGGCTCTCTAAAGGCTGGACCAAGGAGCCAAAAAAGGAAAGAAGGCATCAAGCTCATTGAATCATTTCAAAAAAAGAAAGTCTGTTTAACAAAATTACATTTCCACCCTTTTTTTTATCTGAATTTTGCAGTTTAATTTAATTAGTTTCAAATGTTTAATATCAAATTCCTATATAACATTTTCCAAAACAGATGTAGGATAACATGTAAGGATCATATTTTGTTGTTTTGCTCACATCAGGTCTTTCCTAGCACTGCTTTTGCAGCTGCTTTACTTGATCAATCTAAAAAACACGATCTATCAAAGTCCTTTTCATGCTGGAGTCAGCAGCAACTGCTAAGTGGGAGGGACTGAGCACAAGAAAATGAGGACATAAATCAGTTTGTTGAAATTACTCGGTTCTTTAGCTGCTCTTTATTACATTTTAGAACAAAAATGTAATTAATGGTTTTTACACCAATAGAGCTGCCTTTGCTGGAGGTGTTTTGACAGATCTCTGTTTGCCTGACTGGCTTAAACACACATTCGGGCTCCGACTTGCTCTTAAAATATTCTTACAGTGTATCAAAGGTTTCGGATTGTACCTGTGAGCTGGGTGTCAAAGAACAGCCTGGCAAAATAATGAATACTCCGTTACTTTGGCTTTGAATTGTTGCTCTTTTAAGATGCAGTTCCTTCTGTTTTTGCAAACACAGTGTCAGTGCAGTCGCTGCCAAAATGTTGCCTTCGTTGATGTTGGAAAGAGCTCCTGATGCACATGATTAGGCAGGAGCTTATGAAAGCAAAAACAGTGCCTTCATTACAGAATACATTGCTTTGACCTCTAGTCCTTCTGATAGTCTCAACTTTCCAAACTTTCCAAGTAGGGAGATATTTAGACAACAATTTGCTGTCAGCCCATAGATAGTCATTTGAATCATGATGGTTTTACTTGTTTAAATATAAATGCATTTGTATAACTCATGTCTGCCACAAATAAAATTTGACTCAACACGACTCTGCTTCCTTGCCGTGCTATCCACTTCCTGAACCTCCACCACAGAGTTAGCTAATTGGATAATATTTTGGCAGCATTGCCAAAAAGTGTTTCAAATATATTAAGAACACCAATGGGCAGTAGAGAAGTGGCTTCACCATTACTTAGCACAGTGGTGCTGATGCTAATCTGAATCTGGGGAAGATTCCTTTGAATCACATTTGTAAATATGATGCATCGACTCGTACAGGTTCAACAAGGACACATTCTGTTGTTGTTTGTGGATCTTGCTGGCACTCTTCTTCGAGGCATAACACATGAAAGAGCTGACTTGAAAATAATTAATGTGGTGAAGGTCAATTGCATCAAGTTTACACTGACAGTGCTCCCATTCATTGGTACTGCTGCTACAGGATTAGTTAATAAAACCATTCACAGTCAGCTACAATCATGTACTGTAAGACATCTAATCATTTCAGACAACGGTAAAGGAAAGACTTGAGCTTGTTTTTTTCTGTCGATATGTTCACACATTCTTCACGTCATTTTTCGTGTCAGTTTCCAGCTTCCTCCAACAGTGCAAAGACACTTGGTGACTCTAAATTGTCCGTAGGTGTGAATGTGAGTTTGAGTGTCTCTACAGTATGTGCCCTGTGATGAACTGGTGACTTGTCCAGGGTGCACCCCACCTCTCACCCAAAGACAGCTGGGATAGGCTCTGGCCCCACCATGAGGTGGATAAGTGGTTACAGATAATGGATAGATGGATGGTGTGACTCACAGGAAGTAGGCTAGGCTGTTGGTATAAGCCTTCTATTAGGCCTTCTATTTCAGTCAGTATTGTCCTCTCATTCCACTATCTACATGTTACTGTTTTCAAAGTCCCTCCCGCTACATGAAATAACCTTTAAACTACATGCTGAAAATGGCAAGTTACCCTAACCCTGACATGGTCACTAATGGTATGAACATAGAAAAGGTGCTGTATCCTCAGCTAGAGACGATTGTGATTGGTTAAAAAAAAATTTTTTTTTAAAAAGGGCTAGACCTTTCTTCAGCACTGGCAGTGTAAAGTGTAAAAATCTGTCTATGTGATTGATTGAAGTATTGATTTCTTTAGTAGGAATAATAAACATTGTGGTCTCCCTCCTCTGTTTTACACAACTTCTTCCTCTTTGTCTTGTTCCATTTGCTTTAAAACTTCTACCGTACTTAAGCTTTATTGTCACCGTCTGTCAAAGAAAGGAGATGAAGAAAGACTGTCAGCTGACGTGGTGATACCACACCAATTTGTGTAAACAGATCAAACTTAATCAAGTCAATCAAAAGGCCAAAGGAGGAGGGAGACGAAGCCTTTCCCTCTTCTTCTCCTTCTTCTTATATTATTATTATTATTATTATTATTATTATTATTATTATGTGCATGCCTTATCAGAAACCTAACCTGTTTGAGACCCAGTTCTCTCAGCTTTATCTGCTTCAACTTTAATACATAAAGCTGCTTTGGATTGTGGATATAATTGCGACCTGTCCATCATGCACCCCGCCCTGCAACCCCCACCACCACCACACTCACATTAACTTTAAGCTATCTCCAGTCATGCTTGTACTAATGCCTTGGGAGGCTCGCGGTAATTACCCTTATCGACCTCAGCAGAGGTATCAGAGTCATGGTTATCAGACAAGGATCCAATCACAATGCAAATAAAGGTAAGTTGAGCACACTGATGGAAGTCATGTTTCATGCTTTATCCCTCCTCTTTTTTGCCTCAGGTGAAGAAAAAAAAACACACAGCTAAATCCAATTATTGAGTGCATTGATTGTGTTCTTCCCTAATAGGCTATTAGGCAGAGGCACAGGAACAGGCAGGTGGTGTGTACCTCACAAATAATAGCCTGTTCTGAGGAAGTGGTGAATATGTTTGTGGAGTAACACATCACTGACACGGGCTTTGCCATCTAATCAAAATAACATCGTGTATCCTCCAGCGCTTCACTGAACCTCCACCTTTGATTATCATTCAACATTTGAGCCAGGTGTGTAATTATACCTGGGACATGCGATCAATCGCGCACACCGTGTGCGCATGATACAGTAAATCAAACGTTTACGTCGACCAACGAGCAACAAAAAAGCATAAAGACCACCCACACCAAACACACAGCACCAAACACCAAGAAATCAAACACACATGAATGAGAAACTCCACTTACATGACCGCCTGCTGTGTTCGTGCTCATACAGTAAATGACTGAAGGCAAGAGGCGGGCTATATATAGACGATAATGTTGTATGATAGAACCATGAGATAAAAAAACACCTCTAGGCTACAAAATAAAATGCATGGACTTTTTAACATATCGCAGAGCAACATCACGCCACCAGGTATTGGGTGTTTTGGGGCACTTGGGTACTGCATCATCATCCTTCATTTTATTGGATTGTTGTGTTTGTACTGTACGAACTGCCGGCTTTAACCCAGTTGTGACTTCACCTCTCACATCTGCTGGCCATCTTTTTTTGTGTCTTGTTTGTCTGTTTGTGTTTTCATAAGGTTTCCCCACATCGTCCAGCCTCCTCCCACAGCAAAAGAAGGGCGAAGAATGGATGCAAACTTCTCTGGAATAGGTCTGATGGGATAAATCTGAATGATGAATTTCCCCAACGGGAGCAATAAAGTACCGCTGCATTTAGATTACAGGGGTTGACACTGTGGCATCAGGGTACTGAAACACTTGTACTTACAGTAGCAGTTTAGTGTTATGAGGTTTCCTCTCACCGTAATGAATTATTCAGCAAAGAGTCCCAAGTTATGAGTAAATGAAAACAGCTGCAGGTCTGCACTGAAGGACCAGGTCTGACAATAAATGGCCAACCAATAAGTAAAAATAAATCACTCTCCATCACTATGTGTGTCTGTGAATGTGTCCACTTTGATACTGCTTTTACTGTACAGTGAAGATGGCCTTTGCTTTATTAGGGGAGCATTTTTACTTCTCACATTCACACGTGACTTCTGAGCACAGCTCTCAGAGAGTTCTCAGGAATCCGACTGTGCCCTTATACTAATGATTCAACCTTTCCCACCTCTTCATTCATTTCCAGGTGGAACATCAATTCAATAATCAATTTCACTATAAACCATGGTTTAGAATAACAAGTTTCTGTAACGGTCAAGGCACATCTACACTGAGTGTTTCTGTCACTTACAATCAATGAATACAATTACAATTACTGAAGCAGCGGTGAGCACAAAGGAACATTGCACCATAGCGATAACCAAAAGGGCATGAAATCTCCTCTAGGGCATAACGCCTGCATACAACATGTTCTCAATTTTCTTCTTTCATTTTCAGTTTTCATTTCTTGCAGTGTTGTGAAATAAATAAATCTAGTCTAATTCCAATCACGAAAGCACAATTTCCCCTCAGACTATAATCGTGCCATCAAAATGCACCACTGCATTGTAATTAAAATCATTGTAAAATTCTCTTTTTTACTTATCACTGTTATGAGGACTTTCCCTCCTGAGTCGAGGTTGAGTAGCACAGAGTACCAGCTGACAACATGAGCATGGCCTGCAGGTTTTACTCCTTCCACTCACGCCCCTTCCATTAGAAAAGCCTCTGCTGATTCACTGAGAGTTTAGCTATCATCAACGCAACTGGGCTCCTTAGTTTTAGCTTGCCTGGTTTTACTGTGTAATTACTGTAGCTGGTTACAATACGACAACGAAATGTTCAAAAAATTGTAATCTAGCACCTTGGGAGGAGAGTGCTTTCTAAAGCCTCTCAAAGGACACCATCACCATGGAAATGACCAGTCTCTGAAAATAACAGAAATTATCAGTGTACTGTAATTATAGGTGCAGAAGCATGCACACTATTATTTGTGTGCCACTGCTTTGTCTTTAGAAGAGCTCCACACATATGAGTGAGGAGTCAAAGAAAATGACATGAGCTGTGAATATGTGCATTTATGATGATGAATCACAAAGTGCTTCACAAGATTAGATACGAGAGAAAAACAAGACATAATGTCCTATTATTTGGTTCTTGCATAGCTTGTTCTGTTAGTGCAACATTAATTAGGCATGTATCCCCTCATTAATCATCAAGCATTGTATAGTTCTGGCTTACGTCATCTCTGTGGCTTTTAGGGGTCTCCTTTCTGCTTTAGTTGCCGAGGAAACGATCACCAGACAATAGCAGCACTATTCATGTGTACTTGCTTGCAAATGTATGGAACCTGAAATCGTAAGGGAATAAGGGTAATCAGAGGAGGACAACTTGCCTTTAATAAGGATGAAACTGAAATGAACAAATGCAGATAAAATGCTACAATTCTGATCTCATTGGAAGTCAGTGCACAGCCACCTCGAGGCTATATATTGGTTTCCATTTGAGGGATTTTGAAACAATTTTGCCTTTTTGTGGTTTCCTGATAACACATTGTGGCAGTGTTTAAATGTACTGGTGTGCTGCAGCTCTGAGATTGCATGTAGAGAATAGTTCTGGTGTTAAAAAGTATAAAGTCTCTCATGTGTTTCAGTGGTTATCATTTAAGAGTCGGTCATATGCTTCCATACACTGAAACATGTAATTCTCTCAGTGCCAGAGAACTTTCCCTGCTGAGGTAATAGCTCACAGTTTGTTAATACAGAGTTATTAATTAATGTTGTGTGGCATTAGAAAGTAGCAGAGATTTATTCCTTAACCTAAAGGCAAAATGTGCACATACAGTATGTATTTAAAAGAAAACTGACCACAGAGTGGTTATCTTTCTTATACCTGCAGGTACAAAATGACTTTTCTTTACATGATATCCAGTGGTTATCTGTACTGTCCAGTTCATCATCATGACCAGAAATGTGAAGGGAATGATGGTGATGGGGAAAATGGGCAATTAAGATGTAACAGTGATTTGATTATTGTTCACAGAAGCTGAACTGGAACTTGCAGCGGTGTCACACCAAGCGGCAGGTTAATGGACTTTGCCCGCAGGAATCAAGTGAACGGGTGAAGAGGGGACGTATGAAAGAGACTGTGAAAAGACAGCAGCTGAGTGAGGTCAGACTAAAATGTCTTCAAGGCTTTTAGTTCTTCATCTCAGAGAGGGGAAGAGAACTCTTAAGCCCCTCGGGTCTTAGCCTCTGAATGTCATAGCATTTAGTTAAACATCTCACTGCTCGGTCCACATCTCCTGTCTTTATCTACTGCAAGGTGCAGTGTGTAACAGAGAAAACAACTAGAAAGAGGAGACACAGACTAGTAAATAAACATCTGTTGCTCATTGTTGACCACATTTCTTATTTCTATCTTTCTTTATATGCATTATTTCACCTGATTTGCCACATTAGCATATGGTGCAGTTCTTGTTATCTCAGAGGACTGAAGGTGTTGAGAGTGCTTGCTGTGCTCACTGAACCATGGGACCTGGTCAAGTTAAGAAGACAGCAGAGGAGCATAACGGACTTCAGCATAATATGTTTAAGAATATCATGATAACCGCCTTTCCAGAAGTATGTATCTTACTCGTGCTGAAAGACGAAAGATTATCGTCAGCTGTAAGATGGAGACAGAGAGAGAAGCAATCAGCCTAGAGACTGCTGTTCTTGTCTGATTTAATTGAAATGACCTCATACATGCAAAAGGTGAATTGATGTTGCTCTAAGTAGCATGTGGCACAGAGAAACTTTATTTCTTTATTTCTTATTTAGAGACATGCATGTGCATTCATGTGTCATGTCAGAGTTCTGTTTCAGTTTCAGTCAGCGCCCTCCTCCACCTTGCCAACCAAGTATATATATATTATATATGTATATATGTGTGTGTGTGTGTGTGTATGTATGTACACGTTAGTGCTCTTTATTCAGAAACCCTCATGTCACATCTACATTTCAGGATCTGGTTATTATAGACACATATTAAATGTTAAATATAAATATTTCAATATTTATCATCACAGTAACAGTGTTACACACATTAGTAGCTGTAAACACTCAGCAATAGAAAAATACATACGTTGGTTTGGTGCTTACATAAGAAGTAAACATTTATAATCATCACTTTAAAAGTTACAGACGTTTTTGGTGCCTGTTTGTTTCCCAGATATATTAGTGTGTGTGTGAATGGGTGTATAAGAGACATTAACTTAAAGAACTTTGTAGAAAGGCACTTTATGAAGTTCAGTTCATTTCGTTGTATTAGTTTACGGGCAGACCTGCCATTTCCAATATGGCGGCGACGTTGACGTACGATTCAGCGCTCAATGCGGCGTCTATGTATATATGTCTATGGTCTTACATACCAGTGAAGTGTTAGCTACTATTTCCACAGATGACACAAATCACATACAGATCACACAGAAACTTACTTGAAGGGTTCGAGTTTAGATGTGATTTGTTCTGCACAACAAAAGTTTCTTTAAACAGTCATGCTTCTAGTTAAATGTCAAGTAGTTTTCACACTTTTCACTTGTTTTGTGCGTCCCCTGGGTGCATACTAAGACGTGATCTAATGCAGGAAAAGAATAGTAAGATACTGAAATTTAACCACATTAGTAAGAGAGTGAGTGAAAAACAGTTCACAGGCTGTGAAGCTGGTGAAGATCAGCCTGCTGTTTTTGGCATCAGGGTGTCGGCACAGCATGTGCACAGGGCCTCCTTCAGCAATCAGTGGCTTAATGGATGACTGGCCCGGGTAACTGCAGGGGCTATACTGAAGTGATGGAAGTCTGACTCAGGATGTGGCTCTCTCAATTCACACTTCTGTCGACATATACACACAGAGTGGTTATGAAACTTCAAATGCCTGGTCCCCAGAGCAATATGTGATCTCACAGAAACAACTGAGCATTAGGTTTGTACAGCACATCGTTGACGGCTGCGTTTCGCATTACGAAAAGTGGTGTTTCAGTTGAATGCGCACGTGTTTTTTGTAGACAATCTCACAGTGTACAATGTGTGCTTGGTGGTGAGTCTTGACGAGCAGCTGCCTGGCTTTCACAACTTTAACACATGTCTAACCAGATCCTATTCAAAAGCTTACCAGACTGTATGTTTGCAAATTTTAAGGCAACATAGTTGTATGGATGAATGTCAACGGTAGAACTATTGTTATGCACAATGTTGCACATATTGCAGTGACAGTGGTAAAGGTGCCAGCACCCTGCAGTTGTTATGAGACTTATGGCAGATGTGCTATTCCTGTAGCAAAGCTGTCACTGCGGTTCACCACTGCATTTGTTTGGCTCTAATATAAACGAACCATTTCTTACTCTGGGCAACTGTTCTCCCAGGAGCAGAGTAACTCAGTAAACAAATGTGTTATCCTATCTCCCCCTAAACTAATTTAATTGTCTTTTTTTTCTGCTCATCCCACAAGGATATCAGTTTCCTCTCAGGAGAAGCTTTCGTGGCAGGATCTTTTCCTTTGAATGCACTCCACTGAAGGCAAATAGGCAATTTGCTGGTCATGATGCGAAGCCCTCAAACACCTGAAAATATATTACTCCTGATCCCAGCTCTGCTGTGAAAGTGCCAAATCCCACATTTCTGTCCAGTGATTCATTTTCTTCATTAGCAACAAGCTACCTAAAATTAAATTAGAAATCAAACTGGTCCCGTTTGTTAGTTTTCCAAAGCATAAAACAGCATTTCCATCTGTAACTTTTGCACAAAAGCTGCAGTTCTGATTGCATGATTCTTCAAACCTTAGCCCTGTGGTTCATTTATTACAGAAATGAACTGAAGAATGAAAAAGCCGCAGTCAGTTATTACAATAATGTGGCCTTAATGATGACAAATTCTTCCCATTCTACTTTAGTAGTGATATGCAGGCAGGCGGTGCTAAACTTGTTAGATCAATATTAGATTAGGTTATTAATTTTATCACGCAATAAAAGACAAGTGCTGTTTTATTCTCAATGGGCAATTGTGGTGATCTAGTTTTAGCCGTCAGGTCTGGAATGATGAGTCATAAGAGTTGTGTTTGTAGAGATTAAAAAAAGCCGTCTCCCTGCTTCTCTTACAGCCAGTCGGTCACATAATCTGCAGGTTTCAGTTTGTTAGTCTAAGTAGCTTACAGTATGCACCTGTCTGTCAAGCTGTATTTTCAGTGGTAGTGTATGGTGCTTGTTTGTTGATTATTTGAATTTATTGTTCTACATATTTTCACAATTCTTCTCTGTCTGTTTAACATATTTCTGTCTAGACATGTTTTGATTCTTCAAAAGAGTCTGTTTCTGTTACAACCTACAAAAACCTAAGAGATTTCCAGTGCCTTAAGGCTTGGCTTTTGTCAGGCAGGTTTTGTTCACATCGTCACAGAGCCTGAGTTTAGTGTTTTAGTACACAAAAAGCTCTGATGGTGCAAACATAATGAGCCCTCTGATATAATGTGTTTCTATATGTCGTGTGCCCTGTGGGAAGACTAACAAGCACTTGAGAGAAACCAGAGATCGTGGAGTGTGTGCACTTGTCTGTGTGTGTGTGCATAAGGGTTGGAGCAGACATTAATGGATATTGCAGTAGATAATGTAGATATAGAGAGGCAGAGGAAGGTATAGATTGTGAACAAAGCTCATTTACCATCCTTAATCCTCCTCATGGACAGACTCTCCACAAAATAATAAGTTATCATCCAACCGACATGCATGGGCACACTGTAGAGAGGTTAGAGCTGGTCGATACCACAGTGCACCCCTATTACTGTATACTGGTTGGAGGCAGACACGGACATAAATGGAGGATCATATAATTACTGTAAGATAGCTATTGACATTATTGGCAGCACGCCCGGTAACCATGGAGACAAGTTTTGGCTCACTGTCTGAAGATGACAATTTTTTTTCTTGTATTCAGTGGCCTCCACAGGAGATGACAGATAATAAGACAGGAAGTGAAAGAAGTGAAAGATAGTTTTGCTAATTCATCACATTAAATGGTGACTGCAACAAACACAAAAGGCCCTGTCTACAGCCAGTGTTTAGTTTGTCTGCTCTGGGCTCCTGTAGAAACATAATACTTTGTATTGTAATAAATCAAAATCAAATCAAATCAAATTTTATACCTTATATTATAAAAACAACAACAAAAAAACATGACAGCATCATATAGTATTTATGGTGTCTGTAAATATAAAGGTCATTCTAAAAATGAGAAACATGGCAGTTCTTATTTTTCTGCCATTAATAAACATGCACAGAGATCATTTATATTATACAGTAGCACTGGCTATCATTAATGCACAATATAATAATTCCAGTGACAATCTTTAATAGAACCATTATACTTGAATGAAATGCAATATATATATATATATGTTTTGCTGCCCTTTGGATTATTGTCATTGTCATGATGCTCTTATAAGGAGGGAAGATAGGATGGAAGTCAAATGTGTATGTCAACAGCTCTGTTTTGCACGGTCACCAGTGTGAATGGACAGGCTGCGGTGACTAACATTAACACTAACACTCCCCCGGTGCTCTGAACTCACAGTCCAAGCAGCCCGGCTAACAAACTAAGCTAACATTAGCTAACAGCAGTTACAATACAATTTCTGGAAAACCAGAAAACATTTTTTCCATATGATGTGATCCAGCTCCACCAAAATCAGTGACATAGTTAACGTGTTCTTCATATTTTCTTGTGTGTGCAACTGTACCCAGAACACAAAGTAACATAGTACAAGAACAGAAATACGTTATTTCATGGTAGAAAAATGACATGATGTTACTTCAAGGCTCCAGGTTTCCCTATCTTGCCCCTCGTGTCAAAAGTAATGGCACTCCAGAGTGTGGTGAACCACTGTATCTGGGATCATCACATGCATACCCATCTGTTTGAACTCCATATCACACACATATCGCACAGACATGTGTGCACAGCCAGCTTATTGCCCCCAACAAAATGCAAAAAATTAACATTTTTTTTTCTTCGTTTTTTTCAGCCAACTGCCTGAAAAGATGTTATAAAACAATAACACCCAGTGATTTTTCAATGTTTCTCATATTTGAACTGAAAAGACTACACTGCATTCAGAGTTTGGTGGGTTTGTTTGAAAGTAATGTTCATCTCTCAGCACACTGACTCTGTTGAGGTGAGATTTAGAGCATGTGTGCCTTAGAACCTATCCAGTCTGATGGCTATTTCCATATACATTAATAATGATAATGAGACTGTCAGAATAACCATGGAATCGTTATCAGCAATGGCAGCACAGCAATATGAAATTTATGCCGAAACTAAAAAGCAGGGTAAAGATTCAAGCTGCATATCCGAATGAATTATGCAGTAATTGATGTGGTCAAGTCATGGCACACAACAGAAGGCGACACTGTCTGCTTCTTAGTTTCATTCTTCACCTGAGGGACTTCATAGACAAATGTGATTAATATAGCTCACCTCTCCTCACTAAGCTTTTCACAATAATACAGCTCTGTGTGAAATAAATCAAACCTTTCCTCCTGTAAGACTGATGGTATTGTTCCTCTAATGTGCACCTGTTTCCAGAATATTCCATACTGGCAAAAATACATTTTACCATTCACCGTTAAAGTGAAAAATATTTTCATTTGGTTATTTGAAGTCAGCTGCACAACATGATAGATTTTTGGGTGCCTGGCATTAGCTCTGAAATGTCACCGGCTGAATATTTATTAGCATGGGACATTTCAAAAACTCTATTCTCTCCCGAATAAAACACCAAATAACATCAGTCATCCATTGAGCTCAGTTGAGCTTTAATAAAAAAGACTTTATTTAAGGTCACCTTATAATGTAATGCCACAGTAGGAGTTCTAACAGATTTTCACACACAATGAAATGCAAGAGTTCAACCTCAAATATGTACATGACATTACAAATGTACTGTCACTGTTGGAAATTATACCCACTGCTTCATTTAGCTGCTGTGCCTTGTGCAGCAGTACTCTCATAATACAGTGCTTATTTTTAAATGGATGATGAAGTCTTCTCATGTGCCTTGTGACCTGACGTCAACTTAGAATATACACAACCTCCAGCGTCTTTCCAGCAGTTGGTTCTTTCATCATTTATCATACATCTGTTAAGTCATTGGCAGAGGAGTGAAAAACAATTATTTAACTTTAAATGGAAAAATAAGACTTAGCTGATGGCTGTGCCGGTCTGCCCGTTGGGTCGGTCCACCACAAATATCTCACCTTTCAACAACTGTTGGATAGAACTTTTTGTACAGACTTTAATGACTTGATGACTAGGATGCGAAAATGTGCTTGTTTTGTACTTCACTTCATGTCCAAATTCCTGCAATAACATTCCCATCCATCTCAGTTGAGCAGGTGAGTTCTATAAAAATTATAGAATAACTATAGAGATCAAAAACAGTTTTTTTTTGTACCAGGCTGTAAACATGTTTATTTCTGCTGTGAAGTTGGGCATTTTAACATGGGGACTTATGGAGGTTGAAATGTTCTGCAGCCAACCTCAAGTGTCCGCTCAAAGATTTACAGTTTTTAGCACTTGTGCATTGGCTTCATTTCCCAGCCATTGACTTTGCAGATTAGTTGTGCCTTTAGTTTTGTGCTAATTAGCAAACATGCTATCATGCTAAACTAAGATGATGAACATGTTAACATTGTACCTGTGAAACAACAGCACGTCGACAGCCTCACAGAGATTCGATTCATTGACTGAAAGGAGACAGTACACTCAGAGACTGCTTGTTTAATACGAGTGCTCACTTGGTAAAAAGTGAAAGGTCGGAATGGAATCAACACAATACGTGCTTCTATGTAATTCGTTAAAAATAAAGACTTTTCATACACAGAGTTTATCCCTGAACTCTTACTGCAGTAAGTTTATTCTCACAGACAGCAGAGGGTCATTTTCATTTTCACAGCCAGTAAACCAATTAAATCCAGTGGCAGCTCGACACCTCTCCTGACAACACACTGCATGTACTGTCAGACTGGCTCAGCTCACTGTGGTTTTTATCCCCTGTATATTGAAAATGACGGCTATTTTCTAAAGCAAATATAGCCATAGGGGCTGATGTTAAAGTGTTATGTCTCAGAGAAGTCTTGTAAAATCTGAGGAAAATAAAACACATCTTCTGATTGGACAGTTGTTTGTGGTTTCCGCTGCACTGTATCTGTCCATGAGAAACAGACAGCAGAGCAGCACAGTGTCATTAGTGCAAGTGGAAAGATGTTTTATGTAATATCTCAATACTAATGCACTGACACACACACACACACACACACACACACAGACTAGTAAACAAAGACACACAAAATCTTAATGATCTCTTGTAAAAATTTAATGGTGACATTGATTTCCTGCTGTCTCGAACAATGGGCCTCGGTGGTGTTGAGTTAAAAGATTCTGTGACTGGATGGAGAGCAAATCTAATTCAAGGCATTATTTCCTCAGGAGGTTTTTATTCTTTAAAACTAAGGGATGTTTTCCAAGTGGTTGGGCTCAAGTTACATGCAGCCAGTCATCTGTAATGCAATAATGATGTGAGAAAACACAGGAGGGGGAATCAAGTGTGTCCAGCCAGTAGCTTAGACCCTCATTTAGCCTTTTTCAGAGCATACCATCTTTGAGATTTTCCTACTCTGTGGTTTTATCTTTTCATCTCCTTCTATTAAGCCCTTTCTTTCATGGTTTAACCATATAACACCAGCTGCTCTCTCTGGTGCATGAAAAGACAGAACTTTGAATATTATAAGTCTCTCTTAAGTTCACAGGCGGATATCTCACCCTGCTGCAAAGTCCCACTGAATCCTTGTCTTAGTGTGTCTATTAAACAGAGCTGCAGATTTCTATATGCCATGCTGTCTGAAGATACTTAAGTTTCATGCACATATCTAAATCACTACCCTGTATGGCTCTTATAGCGTTAATATTTGTAATATTTTTAGTTTTTTTAATGCACTCACTCTCTATGATTATATTATCTAACATTTGTTACATGGTCTCAGTTCGACTGTTTTTAATATATGGAATACCAAATAAATTATGAATTCATAAATATAGCAAAGCAAATAACAACTGTGCTAACCTACTTACACAAAATCATAATAGGTTGCTTAATTATGTAACTTACATTGTGTAACTTTTCTACCTTAAAATCACAGAATCATTTTGATGCTATGCTGACTTGCTCCTCTCCTCCATCAGCTCTCCGTGATTTACAGAGTCTATTTGAGTGTGCGTGCAAGGCGCACACTATATGTTATCCACCGCGCTTATTATTATTATTATTCTTACGCCCTTTTTTTGGCTCGCTACTCCTCCCAGAGTTTTTGTCGCACATACACAAAACGGGTATCAAAACGACATTAGCGACCAATGCTAAAATTTGTGCTAATTAACATTAGCCACTAGGAATTAAATACATGTTGATTACTAACATGCTAATGCTAACATGCTAATGTTAACTGCTAGCGCATCAGCGTTAACATGCTAATGTTAACATGCTAATGTTAACAAATGCTAATGGTAACATGCTAATGCTAATTCCGAATGCTAATTAACATTAGCCACTTGGAATTAAACACATGTTAATGTTAACATGCTAATGCTAACATGCTAATGGTTGATTTACGTTTACATAAAAGCAATAACTGTAGAAACACACACACACACACACACAAACAATCTTATCTCATTAGTCTTCTTGTCAATTCGGCATCAATATAATACATAAATACAAACTTTTTGGCCGACTTTGTCGCATCAACTCGTTACCAGCCTCACTATTTCAGTGGGAGAAGACCCTGGGAATAGATGGAAAAACCTAGACTTATCATTAAAATACGTGGTGGTTGGTGGATTACACGTACGCCGAATAAAATACAGGTAGGAATGCTGATTAACCGTGTATTATGTGTCTGTCATGGTACAGAACAGAGGAGAGAGGATACGATGAACAGAAAATATAGACGCAAACTCTGCTGTCTGTGCCCTCAGCTCTGCCCCTCACACGTCATCACCGCAACGACAAGCTGCTGTCGCGTGTCGCATGACATGATTTGACATTTGATAACTTTGATTGGAGGACAGGTACGGGACGAATCTAATTGGCTCTTTGTGTGTCGGGTGGATTTATTTACTGTACTCCGACCGGAACTCCTCCTCTCCGGCTCTACGTCTGAGGTAAGAGGCCGCATTTTTTAAACTGTATATTTCGCTAGCATGCTACCTATGGCCTATTATGTTAGCTATGTTAATTATGATGTTTGCTATCAAAAATGTGGGTTTTTTACTTCTTTAACATTTGGGCTTATAGGTATTCATGTGCTTATAAGGAAAACATGAGTGAAAAATCTACAATAGCCTACTACAGTAAATAATTTTAAATACGAAAAGTAGAACAGTAAAATAATGCCCTTTCAATACAAAAGCTCACATGCGGATCCGCCCAATCCGTCCTCGGAGGGTTAAAATGTTCACTATTATTGTGTATAAGGTCATTTAATAAATGTAGTGATCAGTTGATTCGAGTTTCTTTTAGACCACCCTATATTTTGCTAATTTACTGAATTTAAGTTGAGCCGCTCGTTTAGCGAGCTAATTTATGCTAAGTTCGTGGTTGAAACTGTTTGAAAAAATAAATCCTGTAATCTTGGACATACTGTATGTGAGACAAATATTAATGTCCTGTGTGTGTATTTAGTGTGTCAGAGCACTAAAATACTAATTTGTTGTGAGTTGATAATGTAGGCCTAAACAGCTTTGGATTAATGAATTAACTAATATTAATATACAGACTGCTGTGTGAATCCACGTGTGTGTGTGTATGTGAGGCTGTGGTGGGTTTTTTGGGGCCTTTTTGCTATTATTGAGAGAATTAGCCTACATGTTTCTCCTGTCTGCTGATTGATTTTGGCTACGTTTACACGTAGCCGGGTATGTTGAGAAACGAATATTTCCCTCCCTCCGTTTTCCAAAATAACATCGTGCACATAGCATCATTTTCAAAAAAGTCAACCCGCATAAATACACCATCGAGCGCCGTCATAACTACGCCAAGCCTGTGGGTGGCAGTGTAGGAAGAAGGCGAATCCTCTGCAAGCCAATCAGAATAATGCTTCCATGAGCATCGTCATAGCAACAAGTAAACACTGGTCGCACTTTTGGCGCATCCGCTGCCTAAAACTCTGTTTATCTCAATTTACACGCAAACGCAAAACCGGAGTTTTCCAGAATCTCCACTCTCGCCGGAGTTTTTAGAAAGATTCGTTTTCAGAGGCGAATTCACCGTTTGCGTGTAAAAGATAGGTACAAACGAAGGGAAATGTCTCCGTTTTTAAAAATACCCGTGTACGTGTAAACGGGGCCTTTGTGTGTGATGGGTGATTCTGTGATTTTGTGTTTCACTTTCCTACGTTACTACTATCTAAATAAATACTGCAGCCTGAGAGAATTAACAATAACAACACTATATTAAACACTTTGTTAATATCTCATAATGTTTCCTGGTCATTTCACACTTTATTACAAAATTCTATCTTTTCATAGAAATTTCCACAGTTGCATCGGGCATTTCAGCAGAGGGCATCAACACTGCAGGAAATACTTATCCCCTTTCACAACATTTCTAAGCATCACTTAATTTTTATCAGCCTATTTCTTCTCTCATATGAACACCTGTTGAAAGCTTGATCTGTCACATACCTAAGCAATGGTAGAAGTAATATTCTGTAAACTACTCAACAGTGTCAATGATGTATGGGGGAGAGTCACGGGCCAGAGTCACGCACACTCAAAATTTCTTTAGAAATTTTCTAGTTTACTTTACTGCCCAGACCTTGTGAGAGCTTTAGGAAATAAAAGGCTGAAAGACAGACGCTGAGCTGGGCTGACTGGTGTTGGACTAGTCTGTAATATTAGCTGGCTGCTATGTCTACTGTTGTTGACCTTGCTGGATTTTTGGCACATGTAATACACCTGTACAGCTGTTCATATTTACCACAGTGTATAAGTGGAGTGCACTCCTGGGGTGACAAATCCCCAAAAGACCAAATCTTACATAAATTGATCATTTGATTTAATGTTTTTCAAACAGTAAAAGTAACATTTTTCAAGTGAATGGGATACAGAATGAACAAAAAAGATACAAAGTGAACAATTTGGTTGTTTTTTTGTTTTTTTTTACTGCATGCTTTTATGTAAAATGTAAATGTAAATGTACTTTATTTATACAGCCCTTTACAACAGTCCTTTCGGTGTACCAAAGTGCTTTACAGTAGACAATAAATAACGAGAACAATAGGTAAAAAACAAACAAAATAAAAACAATAAAATGCAACAAAATCGAATAAGAAATGATAAAAGTGTCATCATACTACTGGGTGTAAAAGCCATCCTAAATAAGTGGGTTTTTAGCTTGGATTTAAAAAGGCCCAGGTCAGAAACAAGACGCATCTCCACGGGGAGCTTATTCCAGAGCCTGGAGGCGGCAACGGAAAACGCTCAGTCACCCCAGTGTTTATATTTTGACCTGGGCACTTCCAGCAAAAGTTGATCTTTAAGGCCAACTCACACCGGACGCGGAACGGAAGCGGAACGGCACCGCCGCGGTCACCGTAGCAAATAGAATCCAGTCTAGTCAATGAGAGCACTCACACCGGACGCGGATCAGAAGCGTCCCAGAGGCGGCTCTCCGCGCCACGGCGCGAGCTTTCCGCAGGATTTCTATTTCTTCCGCGAGCCGCGGCTAAACCTCGTAAATTTCAACAGAGCACTGCGCACCAGACAGGAAACCGGGCCTTGAATCAACGTAATAAACTTCCGCCCCCTTTCAAAATAAAACACAATACTCAGTTCATGTAGCTTTTTACAACTTCACATCAACGTTACGTCATGACCGGTGGCACCAGGTGATCAAAGATCGATAAGGGTCTCAACGAGAGACTAATTGTTGAAGTGGCAACAACACACTCATTTAGACACAACAGATTGCTTTTTATATCTGCCTCCACGTCGGAGAAGCAAAGTCAGCTGTTTGTTGTTGTTGTTTTTTATACACTGTTTTCGCGGGGTCTCGGGTATGCCAGGATTCTCGGTGATCTCGCGTGAATACGGCCGGCTCGCTCCGCTGCCGTTCCGCGGCTGATCCGCGTTCGGTGTGAGTTGACGCCGGGCAAAGTTCCGTTCCGCTTCCGTTCCGCGCTCGGTGTGAGTCCCGTGTTAGACCTCAGAGCTCTAGCAGGATTGCGGACAGTTAAAAGCTCAGATAAATATGAAGGGGTGAGGCTGTTAAGAGCGAACCAGATGCGGCAGGGAGGTGGGCACCCGGCCTCCGGTACGGCTGGCAGCAGCCATCGGTAGGAGTAGTCCACGGAGCCCTCGAATGTCTTATCCGGCGTAATCACTGGAGAGACCAAACAGCGGATGCGAGCATTGCGTGGAGGACGAGGCCAGGTGAGCTTTCAGCCGGCATGGCAACCAGTGTTGCCAGATTGGGCGGTTTCCGCCCAATTGGGCTACTTTGTTTACGTCGGGCGGGAAAAAAATACATGGGGGTGAAAAAACAAATTGGGGTGTTTTGTCCACATTAGGCGGCTTTTAATAATGTGTGAATCAATCAATAAATAAATAAATAATGACATGGTTGTATTCAATTAGTGGCAGCTTGAATTTAAGGTGACAACGTGACTCAGGTCAGCGGACAGAAGTCACACAAGTAGTGGCGCTAAAAAACAAACAAACAAAAAAAAAAGAAGCTGCGTGAATTTGAAGCGGGTGACTGGTGGCCGTTGCCTCCTGCCGAAGTGGGGAAAATATAAAAAAATCCTACAGGAAGGAATGGGAAACCGACCCTGACTAAAAAACTTGGATCGCACCTGTCCCAGGAGATGACTCTAAAGCCCGTTGCAAATATTGTAACACAGAAATAAGAGCCCAACTTAATGATTTAAAAGAACATGGCGCCACAAAAAAACACAAGTCGCGCTGTATACCGAGTGTGAAATCTTTTGCTGTACTGGTGGTGGGATCTGGTGGAGGAGCAGGCACAGTCAAAGACGACCAGAAACATCGTGAACTTAGGATTGCAACCTACGTTGCCTGCCACCCATCCATCAATGCCGTTCAGGACCTGTCAGATTACTCCAGAGGAGTGGGAGCGTTCAAGATTACAGGACAAAAGGTAGCGTCATCACATCTGAGTTAAAGGAAGTGTTGGTGAGTCTCCATATTCCCTCTATCTGGACGAAACTACTGATATATAGTAAACAAAACTCCTCTGCATATGTGTGAAGTACGATAAAAGAAACAAACAAGTTTGTCAGTACTTACCTGGGGTTTGTTGATCTTCTCAGCGCTGATGCTCAAGGCATATCAGATGCGATCGTTTCTTTCCTGAGTGAATGTGGCCTGGACATCAACATTGTGGGGATTGCTACAGACGGTGCAAGTGTTATGGTCGGAAAACATCACTCCGTTTTCACACTGCTCAAACAGAAGCAGCCTAGTTTGCAGCTTATTCGTTGCGTTTGCCACTCACTGGATATAGTGGCTCATAAGGCAATGCAACTTCTTCCAAGCAATGTGTAATATATATATAGATATATATATATTATATATATATATATATCTATATAAAGAAACCTACAATGGTTCGCACACTCAGCAAACGCCAGAGTTACTATAACAGTGTCTACAAGACCAATCATGACGGCGGCTCTCTGAACTCATATCCCCCATCTAACCGTTGGTGGTTCATGTCAGACTGCATCGAAGAATTGTGAGCAGGAAGATGCCCTCAAGCTGCACTTCGGCTGGTTTCAAGTGCCGAACACTGCTATGCAGCAGGCTTTTGAATGGACATGTACGTGACAATCCACAGTCTGTACATGCACTTCCTCCGGCCCTGTTGATGGAATCAAACTGTAAACAAATATTCCAGCTGGAAACGGGAGACACGCTGGTGTGTTTTTAGGGATCTTGACGGCTGAATGTCGACCCTGAGGAGGAGTCGTGAAGCCCAGCGTACTGCGTTGACAACGACAGTCGTCTCAGGCAACTTGACCTTAAGTCATCCCGCCTCTACCTCTCACACCAGGATGCAGACTGGGGCCTCATGTACAAGCTGCATAGCACAAAAAAGTGGGTACGTCCTTTTCCACGGTCACGTTCAAAGTATCAAACATGAAACCATCGTAGAAATGTGCGTGCCCCACGCCAATTTCATAGCTGTCGTACGCACTTTCTACAGCTATTGTTCCTTGGCGACACTTAGCAGGTGCACTGGGAAAACTGTAATAATGTGAAAACAAGTAGTCATCAGAGTGATGTGCACATCAGAGACACACTTATGAACAATTAACACACCACGTGTTGCAGTTATGGGTGGATATAAAAGCATGCGCAATGTGATGAAGAAATGGTATTAACAATGGCAGCGTTAGCATGTTAGAGGACTTGCAAACGTGAGCGTTTAAGGACGCAAGGATTTACTTGGCAAACCATGATAATTGGCTCATAAGCCGATTTCGTTACCAGGCCAGTGTTACTGGAGTGTGCGCAGAGCTGCAGATGCCCGAAGCGACGGGGGCGGCGAGTAGCTCGGGGTTGTGCTGACTCGCTGGGTTTCCTGCAACAGGGGCATTCCAGCGGGAGCGGTTTATCTAAGTAGGAACATTTTATAATTCCATCGTGTTCAAATCATATTTGATGCGCGAATGCAGCTAATCAACATCGTGGCAAGGTGGCCTGGTTCAACACAGGACTCATTCATTATGACTAACGGCATGGCTGGGAAACAGGCTGAGGCTGGCACTGTGCGCGATGGGTGGCTTCTATTCGTTTAATTGTCCCGTATGTAACGCTGGATTACGTACGGAAACAATTAAACGAAAAACTCTTTACTACCCAGAAGCCGTGCCAGTGTGCAATGCCATTGGGCATGTGGCATTCAAAATCATGTTGGTTTTCTTTATTTTCTGCTGGTGAAATTAGAGCTGCACGCTTTCTACAAGCCCTGATTGTCTCCCTGTGTTCAGTATTCTGTCAGTAAAAGCGGGCGTAAAATGTCAGCCACAGCGCCACACCTGTCCAACTGTGTGTGCGCTGCTCGGATCCCACGGTTTTCAGCCCCACACCACGCTCCCCATCACGTTTTTTTTGTTCTATTTATCCTTGTTACAGGGTACCAAACAGAATCCCACTTCATTCACTAGAATTTAGCTCAGACTCTGTAAAATTCCTTTTCTTTCCTTTGTTATCATGTTATCTGATCGGACAAAGAGGTGAATCTCGGTTCAGGGCCTATTTAAATAGATTGCATATGTAAAATGGGGCGTGGACAGGGAGGAGTTGCACCGTACGCTCAATTCCACGTTGATTGGCATGTACAAAAGAAACGTGCTTTGGATCCATGCGTACGCACCTTTGATACATCTGAAATTTTTGTGCGACGCAGTTTCCTAGTTCTGGCGTACGGCAAGTTTTAGTGGAATCCACGCAAGTATTCGTACATGAGGCCCCGGCTCTTTCCACAGCAACTGGAAGCCAGAAGTTAGCACCGAGCTGAAGACATATTTCCACGCGTTTTTGACTTTCTAAAGAATGCTGGTGCAGTATCAATGCGTCTTCCTGAATCTATGGAATGCTCCGCAAACTGGAGCTTTTTTGTCCGAGTGGTGATGTCCATCAGTAAACAGGCCAGGAGTGAAAGACTTGCCCGCTGAGTTTTCTCTTGTTCGGTGGATGTCTTGGAAGCCAGTGGAAAACATCGATCACGCCCGGCTTCTTCAGGTGACCAGGCCATTGACGCCTTTGGCTGGGTTGAGGCATTTCAAGATGCTGGAGGAAATCAGTGTTTCACAAGATTTCGCACTGGTGTCATCAGATTGCTCACTCTGCCCATATCAATGCCCACGTCGAAAGAGCGCTTTCCCACGGTAACGCTATAAAGATGACCCCAGAAATCGGATGGGATTACGCGCTCCTCTCCAGCCTCATGGATGTGCGCTCTGGCCTGAGCAGGAACGGATTGCGTCCGCACTTTCAAACCTCCCCGACAGTTGTTGGGGAGGTTTGACTCATCGTACTGACCTGGCATCTAGCGACTGTAAATAGTTCTCATGGAGTTCTTTCAAGTAATGGAAGACGCTGTTCTGCGTAAAGGTAAGATGATTTTGATGTTACTGTAACCCGGCCACTCACCCAGGGCTCTGCGTTGTGTTTTGTTGGTTTGGGGGTGTAGAGGAGGGACGAGTCAGACAGCTGTCGTATTGGCCGGACACGGTCGTTATTGCACTCAGTAGGTGGCTGACGCATGCGCCGCATATCGTTTGTTAAATTGTGCATTATTATCAGTAATTTGTGATGTAAACAATGACATTTATGGCCTACGTGGCTTAGAGGTATAACGTGCAGCTAAAGCTGCATTATAATTAATTGCCTGGCACTATGATAGGTTCATTTGTGTAGCCTGTGGTTGATTTCAGCGCTTTTGTTGTTGTAATTTGCAAAAACCTATTTATCATCTTTTAGCCACGTGTGGTTATTTGATACAGCATGAAGCTCCAGATACTTACGAGTGTTTTCTATTACACGTGTTTTGATTTTACGGGTTTACACGGGTGTTGGCACACTTCGTGGTTGGGATTTTTATTGGCTTGGGTGGGTTCTAAGCTGTGATTGGGCTGGAAACTGTCAATCTGATCTGGCAACACTGATGGCAACCGACCAGGAAGACGCCATAAGTGAGAAGGTACGGACGCCAGAACAGGTGGCAGTGGCTTTGTCTGATCATTAAAGTCCTGGATCGATAATTTGTCGACGGAAACATGGATTTTTAAGAGGATCAAGCGATCATACACCAGTAGAGGTGACACTTCAAGCATAAAAAGCGATAAAAACAGGACAATAAACAGAAAAGGTAGCAGAGGTAGACGGCCAGCCACACACAACGGCGCCATCTTGCTTCTTGCTTATCATTGTATGAAATAGAAAACATCTTAGACTGCTGCAAGGAAACAGTGACGACATTATCAAAAGCCTCTGGGCAGTCACATAAGTGCCTAAGGATGATAAATGAGAGGGTTCCTGTATTGATTAAATGTTAGTAGAATTTTTTTTAAAAGCAAAAAAATGACAATGACAACATGATGGATGACACTGGCCAGGATCTCAGGATAAATGACGTGTGTGTGAATTGATAGCAGTTTGTGCTGTTCAAGAGGGGAGAGGTGAGGAAGACAGTAAGGCCAATTTATTAAACCACTCAAGAGGAAACTGGTTGAATCTTAAAGGGGTCAAGGTCCTGTCGTGACTCTGCAATCCTCTTTCCTCCACTGTATTCTTCCATCAACTGACCTATTGATTATCTATTCTGAGAGAGGACTGTATGTTACACTATAACCAACATGGTAAAAGTTTTATTTTATGAAATAATAGCATCTCTACTCGTAGAACTTTGTTTAGGATTAGTTTTTGCAAAGTTGCATGAAGATGGATGTTCTCACAAATGTAGATGTCAAGTTGTTAAGATTTAATGCCGACAAGCATTAAACCTGAAGCCTGTTGTACGATACTGACAGTGATTCATTGAAAATTGGCGCACCATAGAGTCATGGTGTGTCTGTGCTGACACACAAAGTGAATTTAAAGCTGCTCGGAAATGTGGCCTTGACAATTAGAGACTCCACGAGAGCCAGCTAATGTCGCTGTGCCATTAGCCACACAGGGAAACTTTAGTGGGGCTCGGTAAGTGAAATGTCGATAACAAGGCATAATGATCATGGAAACAGATGTGGTCAAAGAGATGTGTACAATAGTGGAGAACGCCAATGAATAAATGAATGTGGCAACTAAAAAGGAACATGTATCAGCCTGCATTGTTGGCAGATAATCACAAACAATGGGCGAGTTGACACAGTCGTTTCACTCATCTGATCCCGAGTATGCCCATTGTTAGTGTTCAGCGTTTGAATATGGCGAGTCAAACACGCTGAGGATAAACACTTGACGGTGTCACATAAAATGCTGCAGTGAGCCTGCAGAGTGTCTCATATGTCATGAGCTCCTCCAGCATGTGAACTACCTCTTCATTATTCTGCGCCTTGTAAAGCACGCTCCATAACAGCTCCTTTATATGATTCCGAAGTAAAGTATTCTATTTTAATAACTCAGCAGCAAACAGCTATTAACACACATTTAATCTTAAAGCAATGCTTATGGGGAACATTTTGGATTTGTAGTCTAACATCATAGCAAGGATGGAATTTTATGATGGATACTTTACATT